>NW_016816813.1:620099-759217 GCF_001698545.2 Rhinopithecus bieti
CTGTCTAATGTTGACAATGGGGTGTTAAAGCCTCCCATTATGATTGTGTGGGAGTCTAGTCTCTGTAGGTCTCTAAGGACTTGCTTTATGAATTTGGGTGCTCCTGTATTGGGTGCATATATATTTAGGATAGTTAGCTCTTCTTGTTGAATTGATCCCTTTACCATTATGTAATGGCCTTCTTTGTCTGTTTTGACCTTTGTTGGTTTAAAGTCTGTTTTATCAGAGACTAGGATTGCAACCCCTGCTGTTTCTTGTTTGTTTGTTTGTTTGTTTGTTTTCCATTTGCTTGGTAGATCTTCCTTCAACTCTTTATTTTGAGCCTGTGTGTGTCTCTGCAGGTGAAATGGGTCTCCTGAATACAGCACACTGATGGGTCTTGACTCTTCATCCAGTTTGCCAGTCTGTGTCTTTTAATTGTAGCATTTAGCCCATTTACATTTAAGGTTAGTATTGTTATGTGTGAACTTGATCCTGTCGTTACGATGTTAGCTGGTTATTTTGATCCTTAGTTGATGCACTTTCTTCCTAGCATTGATGGTCTTTACAATTTGGCATGTTTTTGCAGGGGCTGGTACCGGTTGTTCTTTCCATGTTTAGTGCTTTCTTCAGGAGCTCTTGTAAGGCAGGCCTGGTGGTGACAAAATCTCTCAGCATTTGCTTGTCTGTAAAGGATTTTATTTCTCCTTTGGTTATGAAGCTTAGTTTGGCTGGATATGAAATTCTGGGTTGAAAATTCTTTTCTTTAAGAATGTTGAATATTGGCCCCCACTCTCTTCTGGCTTCTAGAGTTTCTGCCTAGAGATCCGTTGTTAGTCTGATGGGTTTCCCTTTGTGGGTAACCTGACCTTTCTCTCTGGTTGCCATTAATATTTTTTCCTGCATTTCAACTTTGGTAAATCTGACAATTATGTGTCTTGGAGTTGCTCTTCTCGAGGAGTATCTTTGTGGCTTTCCTGAATTTGAATGTTAGGCTGTCTTGCTAGGTTGGGGAAGTTCTCCTGGATAATATTCTGAAGAGTGTTTTCCAACTTGACTCCATTCTCCCCTTCACTTTCAGGTACACCAGTCAGACATAGATTTGGTCTTTTCACATAGTCCCATATTTCTTGGAGGCTTTATTCATTTTTTTTTACTCTTTTTTCTCTAAACTTCTCTTCTTGCTTCATTTCATTCATTTGATCTTCAATCACTGATACCCTTTCTTCCACTTCATCGAATCTGCTACTGAAGCTTGTGCATGTGTCATATAGTTCTTGTGCCATGGTTTTCAGCTCCATCAAGTCATTTAAGGTCTTCTCTACACTGTTTATTCTAGTTAGTCATTCGTCTAATCTTTTTCAAGGTTTTTAGCTTCTTTGCGATGGGCTCAAACATCCTCCCTTAGCTCAGAGAAGTTTGTTATTACCGATCATCTGAAGCCTCCTTCTCTCAACTCGTCAAAGTCATTCTCCATCCAGCTTTGTTCCATTGCTGGCAAGGAGCTGCATTCCTTTGGAGGAGAAGAGGCAGTCTTCAAAGCTGTCAGTATACAAAATCAATGTGCAAAAATCACAAGCATTCCTATACACCAATAATAGACAAACAGAGACCCAAATCATGAGTGAACTCCCATTCACAACTGCTACAAAAAAGAATAAAATACCTTGGAATACAGCTCACAAGGGATGTGAAGGACCTTTTCAAGGAGAACTACAAATCACTGCTCAAGGAAATAAGAGAGGACACAAACAAGTGGAAAAACATCCCATGTTCATGGATAGGAAGAATCAATATTGTGAACATGGCCATACTGCCCAAAGTAATTTATAGATTCTATGCTATCCCCATCAAGCTACCATTGACTTTCTTCACAGAATTAGAAAAAACTACTTTAAATTTCATACGGAACCAAAAAAGAGCCCATATAGCCAAGACAATCCTAAGCAAAGAGAACCAAAGTTAGAGGCATCATGCTACCTGACTTCAAACTATACTATAAGGCTATAGTAACCAAAACAGCATGGTACTGGTACCAAAACAGATATATAGACCAATGGAACAGAACAGAGGCCTCAGAAATACCACCACACATCTCATACTTGACAAACCTGACCAAAACAAGCACAAAACAAGCCTCTCTGGAGGCTCTAGGGAAGAATTTGCTGCCTTTTCCTCCTTCTAGAAGTTGCCTGCGTCCTTGGCTCATGGCATCCTTCTATTTATTTATTTATTTTCTCTTTCTCTCTCTCTCTCTCTCTCTCTCTCTCTCTCTCTCTCTCTCTCTCTCCCCCCCCCCTCCCTCTTCTCCTTTCTTTCCTTCCTTTCTGTTTTTTTCCTCCTAAAATCCTTTCCTGGAGCAACCCCTATTTTCAAAGCCACCAATGACCTGTCAAATCTTTCTCACATCACACCACTCTGTTGCTGACTCTTACATGTCCTTTATATGGACCCTTGCAATTACCTTGGGCCAATCAGGATAATTTCCCTGTGTCAAAGTCAGCTGATTAGCAACCTTAGTTATATCTACAATCTTAATTCACCCTCTCCATGTAACAGCATATTTACAGTTCCAGATTACAGGGATTAGGTGTGAACATCTTTTGTTGGGGGGCATTATGCTGCCTACCACACTGTGATTAACACACTTTACATTTGTTTTAGGGGAATGTGAGCAGGAGAAAACTAAAGAAAAAAATGGCTAATATTTATATGCAGATATATGGAAAAAATACTCATAGATACTACCTGTTTCTGCAACTAATTATGGAATCATAACTGGTATTTTTAACTTTTTTCTTCCACTAGCTATTTCATATTCTCTCTTTTTTTCAGCAAGCACTTCAGCTGGTTGTGGTTCTTTGCTCAGGGGTGGAGGAAGGGAATGATGCAAAACTTCATTCCTAAAGGGGCTAGACCTAGAATAATTCTGCATGTGTGGGGTTATTATAATTTTCCAATTAACTTTTCTTACAGAATATGGTATTACTAAAAAACACCCCAAAAGTTCTCCTGAATTCTAGACATCTTCATACTATGAAGAAGCTCAAACTGAAGGTCTGTGTGGAAAGAGAGGCCCAGCTATCCTAGATATTCCAACAATTTCAGCTTAAGACCCTGATATGTGTGTGAGGCCATATTGATTAAATCACCCAACTCTAGCTGATCTGGCAGCTGACTAAGGCCACATGTATGAGTCCAACCAAGACCAGCAGAACTCCCCTGTCAACCCACAGAAAGAGAGAAATAAGAAATGGTTTTTGCTTTAAGCCACTAAGTTTTAGGGTGGTTTGTTATGTATTAGTAGACAGCTGATATAGTAACCACCTATTTAGAAGATACTGTTCAGATTTTAAACCATAATAAATATTTCTTGATACTCAATTTGGAGTTTTATTTGGGGAAAATTGTATCTTCCTTTCAGAAAGAATGCTATTAGTATAGACATGGGCTGTACCATCTTCCATAGGCAGTTGTAGTGGGGCTTTAGATTGTTATATTGGTACTATGGATTACTTAAATTTGAGTTTTTTTTTTTGATTTAACACAAGCAAACTGGGAGTGGGGTGTTTACCAAGGGTTATTAAAGCATTTTTAGGAAGCTAGGGTTTGAGGGGAGGGTTACGAAAGAAATAATTTTCCAAGATGGACTAATTGGTAGGGATTGTTTAGCTAAATTTGCACTAATGTGAAACATAGATAAACACTCAATAAATATTAATCGCGGTTACCATTACAGAATCCGGTAATAAATCAGTGGAATTACTATAGGAATAAGGAGGATTCTGCAATGGTAACAATGGCTAATATTTATTGAGTGTTTTCTTGTGTCAGAAAGCTTTAAGTGCTCTACAACTATTCATTCATTTATTTCTCACCAAAGCTATATGAGATGGCTACTATGATTCCCACTTTATAGTTGAAGAAACTGAGTACAAAGAGGTTAAGCAACTTGTCGAGAGTCACAGCCGCTAAATACTAACAGCTGAACCCAGACAAGAGTATCCCATACTCAGTGTTCTTAATCTGTAGTCCATATTTTGTTTTTTTTCTAGATTACTCTGGAGAGTACACTGAGATGACTTTACTGAAGTTTGGGATATTACATTTATAGGTGGTAGTGATTCTATTACAAATTTAAGAATAAAACTCTGTGAGAATTATACTAATATTACTAGGTTTATCAAAGCAAACCCTGAGTGCATAATATTTCTAAAATCTGGTATGCATACATAAAATCTAACTTTATTCATTTTTCCCTAATTAGACAAAAAGCTAAGTAGAAATAGTAAATCCAGTTTTGATCATAAAATCTTGTGTTTGAACCTTTAGAATGTTGCTATATTTCAACACTTTAAAAGTCTGATTGATTTAAGAAGACAAGGGGAACCACGTCAGATCGTGAAATATATTAATCCCAAAGAGGTAAGGACATTACTTGTTGATATTGCATCCTATATTTTTCCTTAAAATGTGATTACTTTATCAATTCAGTGTGCTCATCATATTTCTTTTTAAAACTGTTTTTAATAAGTATTACACATATGTTGAAAGTTCATAAAACATAAATATATAGCTCAATGAATCATCACAAAGTAAACACCTATGTAACCATCACCCAGATCAATGTTTTCATACTCCAGATCACTCCCTTCAGGTACCCTACAAATCACTGCCAACTCCCTTCTTCCAAAAGGTAACCACTATTTTGTATTCTAACATAATACTTTAATTTTCTGTTTTTGAACTGTATATAAATAGAATCCTATAGTATGCTTGGGGTATATATTTGTTCATCCAACAATACATTTACATAGCTAAAATTCATTCATTTTTAATTAATAGGCATTATTCACTTTTATGAATATATTGCTATTTATTCATTCTACAGTTGATTGACCTTTGTATTTTTTCTAGTTTGGGGCTATTATAATAACGATTTCTGGAAATTTTCATGTCTCCTCATGGATAAGTGTACACATATTTTTGTTGTTGTTGTTTATACTACACCTAGAAATGGAATTGCTGAGCAACAAATTATGCTTATCTCAACTCTGGGAGATAATGCCAGATTATTTCCCAAAGCTATTGTACTAATTTATATTTGCACTAGCAATCTTTGGTATTCTTAGTGCTTTACATTCTCACCAATACATAATATTATCAGTTTGTAATTTGTATTTCCCTGATACTTTTGTGATGTGGAAAGTGCTTATTTAAGTCTCCTCTGTGTGTGTGTGTGTGTGTGTGTGTGTGTGTGTGTGTGTGTGTTCCCTATCCTTATGGGTTTTGGGGGTTTTTTTTTGTTTTTTGTTTTTTTTTAAGACAGGGTCTCACTCTGTCACCCAGGCTGGAGTGCAGTGGCACGATCAGGGCTCACTGCAGCCTCAACCTCCTGGACTCAAGCAATCCTCCTGCTTCAGCCCCATGAATAACTGGGACTATAGGCACATGCCACCGTGTCCAGCTAATTTTTTGTATTTTCAGTAGAGACAGGATTTTGCCATGTTGCTCAAACTGGTCTAGAACTCCTGGACTCAAGTGATCTGCCCACCTTGGCCTCCCAAAGTGCTGGGATTACAGGTGTAAGCCACTGTACCCCTTATTGGTCTTTTAAAAATCAATTCTTTGTATTTTTTTTTTAACTACTTCTTTTTTCTCAACTTATTTTTTGTGGTAAAGCACACATAATATAAAATTTACTATCTTAACCATTTTTAAGAATACAGTTCAGTGGTACTAAACACATTTATAATGTGTGTAACCATCACCAACCATCACCACCACCCATCTCCATAAATCTTTTTATCTTATAAAACCAAAACTCTATCTTCATTAAACAGTAACTCCTAATTTTCCCTTCTACCTATCTCCCAGCAACTACCATTCTACCTTCTGTCCCTATTAATTTGACTAATTATCTCATAGGAGTAGATTTATATAGTACTTGTCTTTTTGTGATTGGCTTATGTCACTTAGCACAGTGTCAAGATTCACCCATGTAATAGTTTATTGCAGGATTTCTTTCTTTTCTTAAGGCTGAATAATATTCCATTGTGTGTATATACTACATTGTACTTGTTCACTTGTCCATTGATGGACACTTGGGTTGCTTCCATCTTTTAATTATTATGAAAAATGCTTCTATGAATAGTTATACAAATATCTCTTTGAGACCCTTCTTTTAATTCTTTTGTGTATATATCCAGAAGTGGAATTGCTGGATCATATGGTAATTCCATTTTTAAGTTTTTTAGGAGCAACTATACTGTTTTCCACAGTGGCTGTACCATTTTGTACTCTCACCAATAATGCACAAGGGTTATATATTCTTTATAGAAGCCCTTTGTCCGTTATCTGTGTTACATGCATCTTTTTTTCACTCTATGACTTGTCACTCTCTTAATGGAGTCTTTCCTTTGATTTTTTGTTATTAAAAATGTCAAATATATACAAAAGGAGAAAGAGTAAAGTCAAAAGCCACCATGTACCCATCATCTAGCTTCAACAATTAGCAATTCATAACCAATCTTGTTTCATCTATACCTCTACCCACTTTCTACAACCTCTAGGTTATTTTGAAGCAGTGGTGTCTTTTGATGAACAAAGTTCTCAATTTTAATGTAATTCAGTTTATCAGTATTTTCCTATATGGTTGGTGCCTTTTTAATTTGGTTTTTCTTTTTTCTTTTTCTTTTTTTGAGACAGGGTCTCGTTCTATCTCCCAGGCTGGAACGCAGTGGTGTGATCACAGTTCACTGCAGCCTCAACCTCCTGGGCCCAAGCGATCCTCTCACCTCAGCCTCACAAGTAGCTGGAGCAACAGGCATATGCCACCATGCCCAGCTAATTTTTTTCATTTTTTGTAGAGATAGGGTCTCCTTAGGATGCGCAGGCAGGCCTCAAACTCCTGGGCTCAAGCAATCCTTATGCCTTGGCCTCCCAATGTGCTGGGATAACAGGTGTGAGCCACTACACCAAGCTGGTGTTTTTTGCTTTGTTTTGTTTTTTGGTTTTTTGTTTGTTTGTTTTTTAGTACTTTAAGTTCTGGGATACATGTGCAGAATGTGCAGGTTTGTTACATAGGTATACACGTACCATGGTGATTTGCTGCACCCATCAGCCCGTCATCTACATTAGGTATTTCTCCTAATGCTATCCCTCCTCTAGCCCCAACCCCTCTACAGGCCCTAGTATGTGATGTTCCCCTCCCTGTGTCCATGTGTTCTCATTGTTCAACTCCCACTTATGAGTGAGAACATGCGGTGTCTAGTTTTCTGCTCCTGTGTTAGTTTGCTGAGAATGATGGTTTCCAGCTTCATCCATGTCCCTGCAAAGGACATGAACACATCCTTTTTTATGGCTGCATGGTATTCCATGGTGTGTATGTGGCACATTTTCTTTATCCAGCCTATCAATGATGGGCACTTGAGTTGGTTCCAAGTTTTTGCTATTGTGAACAGTGCTCCAATAAACATATGTGTGCGTGTGTTTTTATAGTGTAATGATTTATAATCCTTTGGGTTTATTCCCAGTAATGGGATTGCTGGGTCAAATGGTACTTCTGGTTGTAGATCCTTGAGGAATTGTCACACTGTCTTCCACAATGGTAGAACTAATTTACACTCCCACCAACAGTGTAAAAGCGTTCCTGTTTCTCCACATCCTCTCCAGCATCTATTCTTTCCTGACTTTTTAATGATTGCCATTCTAACTGGTGTGAGATGATATCTCATATTGGGTTTGATTTGCATTTCTGTAATGAGCAGTGATGCTGAGCTTTTTAAAATATGTTTGTTGACCACGTAATTGTCTTCTTTTGAGAAGTGTCTGTTTATATCCTTCACCCCCTTTTTAGTGAGGTTGTTTTTTTCTTGTAAATTTGTTTAAGTTCCTTATAGATTCTGGATATTAGCCCTTTGTCAGATGGATAGATTGCAAAAATTTTCTCCCCTTCTGTAGGTTGCCTGTTCATTCTGATGGTAGTTTCTTTTGCTGTGCAGAAGCTCTTTAGTTTAATTAGATCCCATTTGTCACTTTTGGGTTTTATTGCCATTGCTTTTAGTGTTTTAATCATGAAGTCTTTGCCCATGCCTATGTCCTGATGGTATTGCCTAGGTTTTCTTCTAGGATTTTTATGGTTTTAGGTCTTACGTTTAAGTCTTTAATCCATCTAGAGTTAATTTTTGTATAAGGCGTAAGGAAGGGGTCCAGTTTTAGTTTTCTGCATATGGCTAGCCATTTTTCCCAGCACTATTTATTAGATAGGAAATCTTTTCCCCATTGCTTGTTTTTGTCAGGTTCGTGAAAGATGAGATGGTGTCAAAGGTGTGTTTGTTTTGGTCAGGTTTGTCAAGGATGAGATGTGTGGTGGTGTTTCTGAGGCCTCTGTTCTGTTCCATTGGTCTATATATCTGTTTTGGTACCAGTACCATGCTGTTCTGGTTACTGTAGCCTTATAGTATAGTTTGAAGTCAGGTAGCATGATGCCTCTAACTTTGTTCTTTTTGCTTAGGATTGTGTTGGCTATATGGGCTCTTTTTTGGTTCCGTATGAAATTTAAAGTAGTTTTTTCTAATTCTGTGAAGAAAGTCAATGGTAGCTTGATGGGGATAGCATAGAATCTATAAATTACTTTGGGCAGTATGGCCATGTTCACAATATTGATTCTTCCTATCCACGAACATGGAATGTTTTTCCATTTGTTTGTGTCCTCTCTTATTTCCTTGAGCAGTGATTTGTAGTTCTCCTTGAAAAGGTCCTTCACATGCCTTGTGAGTTGTATTCCAAGGTATTTTATTCTTTTTGTAGCAGTTGTGAATGGGAGTTCACTCATGATTTGGGTCTCTGTTTGTCTATTATTGGTGTATAGNTTAATTTTTTAAAAAAAAAAAAAAAAAAAAAACAGCTCCTGGATTCACTGATTGTTTGAAGGCTTATGTCTCTATCTCCTTCAGTTCTGCTCTGATCTTAGTTATTTCTTGTCTTCTGCTAGCTTTTGAATATGTTTGCTCTTGCTTCTCTAGTTCTTTTAATTGCGATGTTAGGGTATCGAGTTTAGATCTTTCCTGCTTTCTCTTGTGGCCATTTCGTGCCATAAATTTCCCGCTAAACACTGCTTTAGCTGTGTCCCAGGGATTCTGGTATGTTGTGTCTTTGTTCTCATTGGTTTCAAATAACTTATTTATTTCTGCCTTTGTTTCATTATTTATCCAGTAGTCATTCAGGAGCAGGTTGTTCAGTTTCCATGTAGTTGTGCAGTTTTGAGTGAGTTTTAAAATCCTGAGTTCTAATTTGATTGCAGTGTGGTCTGAGAGACTGTTAGGATTTCCGTTCTTTTGCATTTGCTGAGGAGTGTTTTACTTCCAGTTATGTGGTCAATTTAGAATAAGTGCGATGTGATGCTGAAAAGAATGTATGTTTTGTTGCTTTGGGGTGGAGAGTTCTGTAGATGTCTATTACGTCTGCTTGGTCTAGAGCTGAGTTCAAGTCCTGAATATCCTTGTTAATTTTCTGTCTCGTTGATCTGTCTGATATTGACAGTGGGGTGTTAAAGTCTCCCACTATTATTGTGTGGGAGTCTAAGTCTCTTTGTAGGTCTCTAAGAACTCGCTTTATGCATCTGAGTGCTCTTGTATTGGGCGCATATGTATTTAGGATAGTTAGCTGTTCTTGTTGCGTTGATCCCTTTACCATTATGTAATGCCTTTCTTTGTCTTTTTTGATCTTTGTTGGTTTAAAGTCTGTTTTATTGGAGACTAGGATTGCAACCTCTGCTGTTTTTTTTTGGTTTCCATTTGCTTGGTAAATATTCCTTCATCCCTTTATTTTGAGCCTACCTGTGTCTTTGCATGTGAGATGAGTCTTCTGAATACAGCACGCCAGTGGGTCTTGACTCTCCAATTTGTGAGTCTGTGTCTTTTAATTGGAGCGTTTAACCCATTTACATTTAAGGTTAATATTGTTACTGTGTGAATTTGATCCTGTCATTATGATGCTAGCTAGTTATTTTGCCCATAAGTTGGTGCAGTTTCTTCATAGTGTTGATGGTCTTTACAATTTGGTATGTTTTTGCAGTGGCTGGTACTAGCTTTTCCTTTCCATATTTAGTGCTTCCTTCAGGAGCTCTTGTAAGGCAGGCCTGGTGGTGACAAAATCTCTCAGCATTTGCTTATCTATAAAGGATTTTATTTCTCCTTTGGTTATGAAGCTTAATTTGGCTGGATATGAAATTCTGGGTGCAAAATTCTTTTCTTTAAGAGTGTTGAATATTGGCCCCACTCTCTTCTAGCTTGTAGGGTTTCTGCAGCGTGATCTGCTGTTAGTCTGATGAACTTCCCTTTCTAGGTAACCTGACCTTTCTCTCTGGCTGCCCTTAACATTTTTTCCTTCATTTCAATTTTGGTGAATCTGATGATTATATGTTTGGGGTTGCTCTTCCCAAGGAGTATCTTTGTGGTATTCTCTGTATTTCCTGAGTTTGAATGTTGGCCTGTCTTGCTAAGTTGGGGAAGTTCTCCTGAATAATACCCTGAAGAGTGTTTTCCAACTTGGTTCCATTTTCCCCGTCACTTTCAGGTACATCAATCAAATGTAGGTTTGGTCTTTTCACATAGTCCCATATTTCTTGGAGGCTTTGTTCATTCCTTTTCGTTCTTTTTTCTCTAATCTTGTCTTCATGCTTTATTTCATTAAGTTGATCTTCAATCTCTGATATCGTTTCTTCCGCTTGATCGATACAGTTGTTGATACTTGTGTATGCTTCATGAAGTTCTTGTGCTGTGTTTTTCAGCTCCATCAGGTCATTTATGTTCTTCTCTAAATTGGTTATTCTAGAGAGCAATTCCTATAACCTTTTTTTAAGGTTCTTAGCTTCCTTGCATGGGTTAAAACATGCTCCATTAGCTCGGAGGAGTTTGTTGTTATCCACCTTCCAAAGCCTACTTCTGTCAATTCATGAAACTCATTCTCCGTCCAGTTTTGTTCCCTTGCTGGCAAGGAGTTCTGATACTTTGAAGGAGAAGAGGTGTTCTGGTTTTTGAAATTTTCAGCCTTTTGTGCTGGTTTTCCTCATCTTTTTGGATTTATCTGCCTTTGGTCTTTGATGTTGGTGACCTTCGAATGGGGTTTCTATGTGGATGTCTTTTTGTTGGTGTTGATGCCGTTCCTTTCTGTTTGTTAGTTTTCCTTCTAACAGGCCTCTCTGGCTGCAGGTCTGCTGGAGTTTGCTGGAGGTCCACTCCAGACCCTGTTTACCTGGGTATCACCAGTGGAGGCTGCAGAACAGCAAAGATTGCTGCCTGTTCCTTCCTCTGGAAGTTTTGTCCCAGACGGGCACCTGCCAGATGCCAGCCAGAGCTCTCCTGTATGAGGTGTCTGTCAACCCCTGCAAGGAGGTATCTTCCAGTCAGGAGGCACGGGGATCAGGGACCCACTTGAGGAGGCAGTCTGTCCCTTAGCAGAGCTCGAGCACTGTGCCGAGAGATCCTCTGCTCTCTGCAGAGCTGGCAGGCAGGGACGTTTAAGTCTGCTGAAGCTACACCGACAGCCACCCCTTTCCCCAGGTGCTCTGTCACAGAGAGATGGGAGTTTTATCTATAAGCCCCTGACTGGGACTGCTGCCTATCTTTCAGAGATGTCCTTCCCAGAGAGGAGGAATCTGGAGGCAGTCTGGCTACTGTGGCTTTTTGGCACTGTGATGAGCTCTGCCCAATTCAGACTTCCTGGCAGCTTTGTTTACACTGTGAAGGGAAAACCGCCTACTCAAGCCTCAGTAATGGCAGACACCCCTCCCCCACCAAGCTTGAGCATCCCAGGTCGACTTTGGACTGCTGGACTGGCAGTGAGAATTTCAAGCCAGTGGATCTTAGTTTGCTAGGCTCTGTCTAGGTGGGATCCGCTGAGCTAGAGCGCTTGGCTCTGTGGCTTCAGCCCCCTTTCCTGGGGACTGAATGGTTCCGTCTCGCTGGCATTCCAGGCGCACTGGGGTATGAAAAAAATTGCAGCTAGCTTGGTGTCTGCCCAAAGGGCTGCCCAATTTTGTGCTTGAGACCCAGGGTCCTGTTGGCATAGGCACCCTAGGGAATCTCCTGGTATGTGGGTTGGGAGCATCATGCAAAAAGCGTAGTATCTGGCTGGAATGCACAGCTGTGCTTTTTATAAACTTTTCCAACTCCAAAGTTATAAAAATATTCTATTATACAAGATTTATTGATTTGCCTTTTATACTTAGATCTACAGTCCACCTGGGATTGACCTTTGTGTATGGTGTGAGGTACAGGTCAACATTTTTTTTTTTTTTGAGGCAGAGTCTTGCTGTGTTGCCCAGGGTGGAGGCCCGTGGTGCTATCTCAGCTCACTACAACCTCCACCTCCCATGTTCAAGTGATTCTCCTGCTTCAGCCTCTCTAGTAGCTGGGACTACAGGTGCCCGGCACCACACCCGGCTACTTTTTTATATTTTTAGTAAAGACAGGGTTTCACTGTGTTAGCCAGGATGGTCTCCATCTCCTGACCTCATGATCCGCCCACCTTGGCCTCCCAAAGTGCTGGGATTACAGGTGTGAGCCACCATGCCCGGCCCAGGTCAACATTCTCATTCTTCCATACAGATATCCAAGTGATTAAACACTATTTATTGAAAATACTATCCTATCCCTACTGTTCTGCAGTGCCACCTTTAAAATAATTAAATCAGGTGGCCATTTATGTATTGGTCTGTTCCATTGGTCTATTTTTCTACTATTGTTGTAACTATTACAGCTTTATAACAATCCTATTAAATGATAGAGAAGACACCCAATCTTACAATTCTTCTTCAAGAAAACACTCCAGGCTATTCTTGAATGCTTTTTATTTCCACATAAATCTTTGAATTAGCTTGTCTATTTCCACACCAAAATAAATCTGTTGGGGAAATAAATGAAAATTGTAGAGTAAGGAGTTCTAAGAATAACTGTCAGCTGGCGTGGTGGTTCACGCCTGTAATCCCAGTACTTTGGGAGGCTGAGTCAGGCGGATCATGAGGCCAGGAGTTCGAGACCAGCCTGGCCAACGTAGTGAACCGTGTCTCTACTAAAAATACAAAAATTAGCCGGGCACGGTGGCATGCGCCTGTAGTCCCAGCTACTCGGGAGGTTGATGCAGGAGAATCACTTGAACCAGAAGGCAGAGGTTGCAGCGAGCCGAGATTGTGCCACTGCACACCAATCCGGGTGACAGTGTGAGACTTCATCTCAAAAAAAAAAAAAGAATAACTGTCAGAATCAACTTTATTGGAACTCTGGAGTCTAATTAAAAACTTAGAGCAACCAGAGGAGTGCTTTTAATGAAGAAAAAGGCTACTAAACTTTAAGAAAGCAGGGTGGTGTTTTTGCCTACCCATCAAACATCCCTTGTTCTCCAGCTTGGCAGCAGCCATAGAAACAAAGGCACCTATTCCTGGTATGGCTTACTGGGGCCAGAGTGCAAAATACAGAACGTGTTCTCAAAAATTGTGGTTATGTTTATTTGTTTGTTTGTGTGTGTGTGTGTGTGTGTGTTTGTCTTTGTTTTTGAGATGGAGTCTTGCTCTGTCACCCAGACTGGAGTGCAGTGTCGCCATCTTGGCTCACTGCAACCTTCGCCTCCCAGATTCAAGTGATTCTCCTGCCTCAGCCTCCCAAGTAGCTGGGATTACAGGCGCCACCACCACACTCAGCTAATTTTTTTGTATTTTTAGTAGAGACAGGGTTCACTACGTTGGCCAGGCTGGTCTCGAACTCCTGACCTCAGGTGATCCACACACCTCGGCCTCCCAAAGTTCTGGGATTACAGGCGTGAGCTATTGCACCTGGCCTGGTTGTGCATTTTGATCTGTCTGGCAGTTCCCTGAGGAACCTGCACAGAGGCTTGCCTTTATTTCACCCCTCTCCATGCCATCACAGGGATGGGCCAGCTTATGGGATTTAAAATCGTTTACAACCTGCAGCCACCTCAGGCAATAGATGGCAGACAAGGCAAGGACTGGCAAACCTAAAAATCTAGGTAGAATGAAGCTGAGGAGAAAGATACATGGGGATGTCTGAACAAATAGAGATTATCAAAAAAGAGAAAGATGACTAGTACTTACCAGGTGTTGGGGGTAGGGTGAAGGAAGTGACTGCTTGATAGATATGGGGTTTCCTTTTGCAGTGATGAAAATATTGTGAAAGTAGTGGCTGTACAATACGAAAGTACTAAATGTCACTAATGGTTAATTTATGTTGTGTGGATTTTTACCAAAATAAAACATATTTTTTAAGTCTATTGGAATTTTGGCTGGGTGCGGTGGCTCACACCTGTAATCCCAGCACTTTGGGAAACTGAGACAGGAGGATCACTTCAGCTCAGAAGTTTGAGACCAGCCAGGGCAACATAGTGAGACCCCATCTCTACAAAAAATAAAAAATTAAATTAAAAGTCTATTGAAATGTTGATTGGGATTGTATTGAATATTTAGCTCATTTTGAGGAAAACTGATATGACAATACTGAGAGCTCTAATTCGTGAACATTTGTGGGAAATATGGATAGGCTGCTTAGATCCCTCTTTAAGAATGATTTACTACCCAATCTCAGGGACTGCAGTCCACAGACAGCCTCCAGCTGTGAGAATCTTCAGTGTCTACCCTAACTGCAAAGAACTGCCTGATCCTAGGTCAACCCTTTCCAGGGAATCCCACATCCAGTGACTGAGCAGAGTGTGGTGGGTGAGGAGATGGGTCTGGAAGCCATTGTGATGTGCATCAACTCTTTTGGCAGTATTCACTTTAGAGGTCCCAGCAGGATTGGCCCAGGCTTTGTGTGGCTTACATTGCAGTTCAAACTCTTTTTCTGCCTAGTTCTTCTTCCCTCCCCTTTCTTCCATAGGTATTGAGCCCTAATAAACCTGTGGCACTCAAACTTCATATAAGCATCTTCTTTTGGAAAACCTAATTTAAAATATTATTTAGTTCTTCTAAATTTTCTCTCAACAAATGCTTTATAGTTTTCTACAGAGAGACCTTGCATCTCTTTTGTTAGGTTTATAACTTGCTTTTTAATGCTCCTATAAATGGTAATTACAAAATTTTATTTTCTTATTTTGATGCTATTATGTAGAAAGACAATCAATTTTGTATATTAGCTTTGTTCCCAACAACTTTGCAATCCTCATTTATTAATTCTAATAATGTGTACATTGATTATTTTGGATTTTCAATATAAACAATCATGACATCCTCAATGAGTTTGTTTTCCTTTTCAAGCACAATACATTTTATTTCTTTTCTTGCCAATATACACTGGCTGGAGTCTTCAGTAATGGTGAATAGAAGTGATAACCACTGTCTTATTTTGGATTTCAGAGGGAAGGATCAATATTTCATCATTAAGTATGAGGCGTGCTATTTTTGTTTGTTTGTTATAGAATCCTTTTATCTGATTAAGGAAGTTTCCTTCTATTCCTGTTGAGCTAAAAGAGTTTTTTTATTTTGTTTTTAGAGGCCAGGTCTCACTCTGTTACCCAGGCTGGAGTGCAGTGGTGCCATCATCGCTTGCTACAGCCTCAACCTCGTAGGCTCAAGTGATCCTTCCACCTCAGCCTCCCAAGTAGCTGGGACCCCAGGTGTGGGCCACCATGCCCAACTAATTAAAAAAAATTTTTTTGTAGAGACAGTCTTCTTATGTTGCCCAGACTGGTCTCAAATTCTTGTCCTCAAGCAATCCTCCTGCCTTGCTTGGCCTTTGAAAGTGCTAGCATTATAGACATGAGCCACCGTGGCCAGACAAGAGTTTTTTAGAAATCCAAGAACAGATGCTAAATTTTATGAGACCTTTTTTGCTTTAATTGAGATACTATTTTTCTTTTGTTCTTATTTTTTGTTTGAATGTTAAATCTTCTTAGCATTCCTAGAATAGGTACATTTTGGTTATGATTATCTTATCCCTTTTAAATATCACTGAATTTAGGTTGCTAATATTTGGTATAAATATTTTCACCTGTGTTTCTGCAGCACATGTAATTTACGGTCTCTGTCAGATTGCGGTATCACATTTAACTGGCCTCCTAAGACAAATTGGGAATGTTTCTACTCTGTTTACTTTCTGAATTTCTTTTTCATATTGTTATTTTGTCCTTAAATGTACTTTGTAAGGATTTACTAATAAAGCCATCTGTGCCAGGAGTTTTCTCCATGAAAAGATTTTAAATTACAATTTAGAATTATAGTCCTTTCTATTTTGTATTTCTTCTTGTGCTAGCTTTGATAAGTTATATTTTTCTAGGAAGTTTTCATATAAATTTTCAAATTTATTAGCTTAAAATTATTCATAATACCTCTTATGATCTTTCTAATGTCTTAGAATCTGTAATAGTTATCTTTATTTTATTCCTAGTATTGGTTATTTGCGTCTCCTCTTTGTATTCTTGAGCAGTCTCTTTGGAGTTTATTACTTTTATTAGTCTTTTCCAAAAACAATTTTTAGCTTTGTTGTTTCTTTGTATTGTTCATTTGTGTCCTACCTCATCATTTTCTGCTGTTTATTATTTCCTTCTTTATATTTTCTTTGAATCCTGTTTGCTGTTGTTTTCTAACTTTTGAAATGGATGCTGAATTTATTGATTTGTAGCCTTTTCTGGTATATGTATTTAAGGACATAAATTTTTATCTAAGAATGGTTTTAGTTGCAGCTTACAAGTTTTGATATGTCATATTTTCATATCAAATTCAATTTAAAATATTTTAAAATTTCTACTTTATTTCAGTTATTTAGATTTGTACTTTTAAATTCCTGGACACTTGGAAATTAGCCAGTTATCTTTTTGTCCTCAGCCCTTATCTTGATTATGCTGTACTTTCAATTCTCTGTTAATTGTCTATTTTTTATTAATTTTTATCTGTACTTGAGAAGAATATATGTTTTCTAGTTATTGAGCATAGTATTGCATGGATGTCAATTAGGTCAAGTTTTTCAGTTATGTTGATCAAATCTTCTATAGCCTTGCTGAATATTTTTGTCTAGTTATACTATCAGTTACTGAGAGATATGTATTCAAAGCTTGCACTATGACTGAATATATGTCTATTTTTCTGGTAGTTTATATATATTTGAGACCATGTTATTAAGTGAATACTTAAGGTTATCGTATCTTTCTTGAATTGAACATTTTATCATTATAAAGTGTATCCCTTAAGGTCTCAAATTTCTGGTATTAATACAACCACATCAACTATCTCTTTTTTTAAAACAAATCAGAAAGTTTTATTGGCAGTAATATTGTGTTTCCTTTTTTTATTATCATACTTTAAGTTTTGGGATACATGTGCAGAATGTGCATGTTTGTTACATAGGTATACACATGCCATGGTGGTTTGCTGCACCCATCAACCTGTCATCTACATTAGGTATTTCTCCTAATGCTATCCCTCCCCTAGCCCTCCACCCACCGAAAGGCCCCGGAGTGTGATGTTCCCCTCTCTATGTCCATGTGTTCGTTCTCACTGTTCAACTCCCATTATGAGTGAGAACATGTGCACACCAACTGTCTCTTATTTGCATGGTATATCTTTCCTGTTATTTTACTTCCAACATTCTGAATCTTTACATTTTTGCTGTGTCTTTTTGTAGGCAGCAGGGTTTTTGTTTGTTTGTTTGTTTGTTTGTTTTTTTGAGACACAGTCTCGTTCTGTTGCCCAGGCTAGAGTGAAGTGGCAGTATCTATCTCAGCTCACTGCAACCTCTACCTCCCGGGTTCAAGCATTCTTGTGCCCCAGCCTCCCCAGTAGTTGGAATTACAGGCATGCGCCACCACGCCCAGCTAATTTTTTGTATTTTTAGTAGAGTTGAGGTTTTGCCATGTTGCCCAGGCTGGTCTCAAACTCCTGAACTCAGGCAATCCTCCCACCTTAGCCTCCCAAAGTGCTAGGATTACAGGCGTGAGCCTCTGTACCTGGCCTGGCAGCATGTTGTTAGCTAACATTTTTTATCCAGTAGGATACTCTTTGTCTTTTGTCGTAACATTTACTTCATTCACATGTAATGTAATTACTGATATTTGGGAATTTAAATCTACCCTGTTATTATTTACTCTCTTTATGTCTCAGACATTCTACATTCTTTTTCAACATGTTATGGCCTTCTATGGGAATGAGTTTTTTTGTTTTATATTTTTCTCTATATATTATCATTCTTTTACACTTATTCAAGAGATTGCAACATGCATATTTGACTTATGAAATCATATATAGTTTTGCATTTTTATCTTCTCCCAGACAATGCACTTATTTCTCATTATCCCCTTTGACTTATATACTCTGGCTGTTATACTTTTAAATTCTCTATTGATGGATCTTATGGTAAGAGTACATTTAATTCAGTAAGAAGCTGCCAAACTTTTTCCAAAGTTGCTGTGCTATTTTGCATTCCCACCAGCAAAGAATTACCGTTCCACATCCTTGCTAGCATCTAGTGTTGTCAGTATTTGAATTTGGTCCTTCTAACAGATGTATAGAGGTATCTCATTGTTTTTGTTTTGTTGTTGTTGTTTTGAGATGGAGTCTCTGTCGCCCAGGCTGGAGTGCAGTGGCACAATCTGGGCTCATTGCAACCTCTGCCTCCCAGATTCAAGTGATTCTCCTGCCTCAGTGTCCTGAGTAGCTGGGATTCACACCCCATCACACCCGTCTAATTTTTGCATTTTTAGTAGAGACGGGGTTTCACCATGTTAGCCATGGCTGGTCTCAAACTCCTGACCTCAAGTGATCCACCTGCGTCAGCCTCCCAAAGTGCTGTGATTGCAGGCTTGAGCCACTATGCCCGGGCCCTCATTGTTGTTTTAATTTGTAATTCCCTAATGACGTACAACGCTGACCATCTTTTCATATGCTTATGTGTCATCTGTATATCTTCTCTAGTGAGATAGCTTTACAGGTCCTTTGTCCATTTTTAATTCAGATTGTTTGTTTTCTTATAGTGAAGGTTAAAGAGTTCTTTGTATATTTTAAATACCAGCCCTTTATCAGATATGTGTTTTGCAAGTATTTTCTTCCCAGTTTATGACTTGTCTTTTCATTATCTTAATGCCCTTCATTTAGTACAACTTTTTAATGAAGTCCATCCTATCTATTATGCTTTTGGTGTTATATCTAAAAAGTCATTACCAAACCCAAGCTCACCTAGATTTCCTCCTGTGTTATCTTCTAAGAGTTACACAGTTTTGCATTTTATATTTAAGTTATCGTCCATTTTCAGTTACTGTTTTGTGAAAGGTGTAAGATCTTTGTCTAGATTTTTTTTTTTTCTTGAACGTGGATTCCCACAATGTCCAAATGGTGTTCCAGCACCATTTGTTGAAGACTATTCTTTCTCCACTAAATTGCCTTTGCTCCTTTGTCGGAGAATAGTTAACTAAGTTTGTGTGGGTCTGTTTCTGGGCTCTCTGTTCTGTTCCGTTGATTTATTTGTCTATTCTTTCACCAATACCACACTGTCTTGATTATTGTAGTTTCATGGTAAGTCTGGAAGTTGGGTAGTGTCAATTCTCCAACTTTGTTGTTCACCTTCAATATTATAGTGGCTATTCTGGGTCTTTTGCCTTTCCACTTAAAATTTATAATCAGTTTGTCCTTATACATAAAATAAGTTCCTGGGATTTTGATTGAGATTGCATCGAATCTATAGATCAAGAAAGAAGGGAAGAGCAGACATCTCGACAATATTGAGTCTTCCTATTCGGGTGTATGGAATCTCTCTCCATTCATTTAAATCTTCTTTGATTTCCTTCATCACAGTCTTGTAGTTTCCCTCATATCGATTTTTATGTATTTTGTTAGATTTATACCTAAGTATTTTACTTTTTTGGGTGGTGATATAAATGACATTGTGTTTTAAAATTTCAAATTCCAGTTGCTTATTGCTGGTTTATAATAAAGCAGTTGATTAGTGTATTAACCTTATGATTCATTGGGATTTTTTAACATAGACAATCATGTCATCTGTGAACAAAGACAGTTCTTTTTCTCCCTTCTCAATCTGTATACTTTTCATTTCCCTTTCTTGTTTTATTGCATTAGCTAGGACTTCCAGTGTGATGTTGAATAGAAAAGGTGAGGGGACATCTTTGTAGGAAAACATTTAGTTTCTCACCATTAAGTATGATGTCAGGTGTATGTTTCTTGTAGATATTATTAAGTAAAGGAAGTTCCCCTCTAGTCCTAGTTTGCTAAAGTTTTTATCATGAATGGGTGTTGAATTTGTGCTAAAATTGGTTTATTATCCTTTTTAGTGTCCATGCAATCAGTAGTGATGACCTGTATTTTGTTTCTTTTTTTTTTCACCATTTTCATTCTTTCCACATTTTATTCCAAAAAAAAGGGGATGTGTGTGGAAGATTAAGATGTCCATGAAGAATAACCCGTCATCATGACAATAAAGTATTCAATTAGACAGAAATGACAAGGACCATTTCTGATATTAGTAATGTGTAGTATCTGTCTTTTTTTCTTAGTTACCCTAGCCAGAAGCTTACCAATTTTATTGATCTTTTCAAACCAGCTTTTTGTTTCTTTTCTCTCTAGGTTTCTTATTATCAATTTCATTGATTTCTGCTCTAATCTTTATTATTTATTTTCTTCTGCTTGCTTTGAATTTAATTTGCTTTGCTTTTCTAGTCCCTCAAGGCAGAACATTAGATTATTTCATTCAGATCTTTTTTGTTTTCTAATACACACATTCAGTACTATAAATTTTCCTGTAAGCTCTGTTTTTGCTGAATCCCTCAAATTTTAGTCAGTTGTATTTTCATTTTCATTTATTTCAAAGTATTTTTAACTTCTCTTGAGACTCTTTATTTGACCTACTTGTTATTTAGAAGTGTGTTATTTAATTTTCAAGTTTTGGAGTTTTCCAGCTATCTCTCTGTTACTGATTTCTAGTTTAATACTATTGAGGTATGAGAGTATATTTTGTATGATTTCTATTCCTTTTAAATTTGTTAAGATAGGCCCATATATGACAAATCCACAGCTAATATTGTACGGAATAGGGAAAAGTTGAAAGCACTTCCTGTAAGAACTGGAAAAAGACAAGGATGCTTATTATTACCACTCCTATTCAGGACAGTATTGAAGTCCTAGCCAGAGCAATCAGGCAAGAGAAGGAAATAAAAGGCATTCAAATGGGAAAATAAGAAGTCAGATTCTCTTTTTTTTTACTGATGACATGATCTTATATATATATCAAATGTTCTGATATAGAAGTGGGTGCTAAAAATGTATACACATGAAGGTAGACAGTGGAGTGATAGACAATGGAGAGTAGGAAGGATGAGCTGGTTGGAGGGAAGTGGACTATGAGAAATTAGTTAATGGATACAGTGTACATTAATTGGGTGATGGATACTCTAAAAGTCCTGACTTGACCACTCTGCATTCTATGTTTGTAACAAAATTGCACATGTGCTGCATAAATTTGTACAAATAAAAAAATGTGTTAAGGTGTGTTTTATGGCCCAAAACGTGGTCTGTCTTGCCAAATAATTTGTCTGTGCTTGAGAAGAATATGTATTCTGTTGTTCGAAGAAGTGTTTTATAAATGTCAATTGGATCCAGTTAATTTATGCTGCTGTTCAGTTCAATTATGGCCTTACTGATTTTCTGCCTTGCTGAATCTGTCAATTACCGATAGAGGGTTATTGAAATCTCCAATTATAAAAGTAAATTACTATATTTTTTCTTGCAGTTTTATCAGTTTTTGCTTCACATATTTTCCTGCTTTGTTGTTAAGTACTTACATTATCATCATGTAATGCTCCATTTAGTCCTGACAATTTTCCTTGATCTGAATTTGGCCTTGTCTGAAATTAGTATAGCAGTCTGGCTTTCATTCTATTAGTATCATATGTCTTTCTTCTTCTTCTTCTTTCTTCTTTCTTCCTCTTCAATAAAGCCTCATTCTGTTGTCCAGGTTGGAGTGCGGTGGTGTTATAATGGGTCACTGCAGCGCTTGACCTCCCAGGCTCAAGTGATCCTCCCACCCCAGCCTCTGAAGTAGCTGGAACTACTGGTGCATGCCACCACACCCAGCTAATTTTAAATTTTTTATGTGGAGTCAGAGTCTCACTATATTGCCCAGGTTGGTCTTTGTTCTTTTCTTTGTTATTAATCTGTGTCTTTATATTTAAAGTGGATTGCTTGTGGATAACATATAGTTGGGTCTTGATTTTTTATTCACTCTGACAGTCTCTGATATGCCCTTTTTAATTGGTATGGGTAGATCATTGACATTTAAAGTTATTGATATAGTTCAATTGATATTTATTCTATTTGTAATTGTTTCCTGTTTGTTGCCTTTTTTTTTTTTTTCTATATTCCTTTCTTTTTCTGCCTTCTCTGGTTTTAAGTGAGCATTTTATATGATTTCATGTGTATGTTTTACATGTAAATAGACTAAAGAACCCAAATGAAAGCAAAGGTTGTCAGACTGACAAAACCGTATCTATTTATTATTTTTCAGGCATACTTTAAACAATAAGAATACCAAACAATAAGAATAAGACAATGGAAAAATATACATCATGCAAACTTTAATTAAAAGAAAGTCAGGCCAGGCATGGTGGCTCACGCCTATAATCCCAACACTTTGGGAGGCCAAGGTGGGTGGATAACTTGAGGTCAGGCATTTGAGACCAGCTTGGCCAACATGGTGAAACCCCGTTTCTACTAAAAATACAAAATTTAGTCAGGCAAAAGTTAGTCCCAGCTACTCGGGAAGCTGAGGCAGGAAAATCACTTGAACCCAGGAGGGGGAGGTTGCAGTTAGCTGAGATCACACCACTGCACTCCAGCCTAGATGACAGAGTGAGACTCCATCTCAAAAAAAAAAAAAAAAAGAAAAAGAAAATCAGTGTCATTATGTTAGTATTGGACAAATTAAGCTTTAAGGGATAAAGTTTGTGAGCTATAAAGAGGGCAGTTTCATAATGATAGAGTAAGTTCAACAGAAAATATAAAATTCTGTACTTATAAGACAAAAATATACATAATTGCCAGAAGAAATATAGTAGTTATCAAGCATAGTCAAAGATTTTTAACACAGCTCTCTTGGTAACTGATAGAAACAAGCATGCAAAAAAATTTAGTACAGATATTATAGATTTTAAATTCTTTACCTAATTGATATATAGAGAGAACACTGTCACTACTCTTGCAACACTGCAAAATGTCTGAAGTTCTGCAAAAGTAATGTTGTTTTTAAGTGCACAGAAAATGTTTCCCATAATAGGTCACATGCTTGGATTTAATGAAAGTCTCAACAAATTTCCAAGGTTTGAAATCACAGAGAATGTTTTCTAGTCTCAGTGGAATTAAACAAAAAATTAATGAGAGTACAGAAGTAGAAAACCACCAAATTTTTGCAAATTAAGCACATGAGATTAAATAATCTATGGATTAAAAGAGAAAATTAGAATATATTTTATACTAAGTCATAATGAAAATATGACATCAAAACTTGTGGAATGTATCTAAAGTAGAGCTCAGACAGAAATTTATACCTCTAAATGCAAATATTAGAAAAGAAGAGAAATTAAAAATCAGTTTACCAAGTTTATACTTCAAGCTAGAAAAAGATAACCAAATTAATCCCAAAGGAAGTAAAAGGTAGGGGGCCGGGCATGGTGGCTCATGCCAGTAATCCCAGCAGTTTGGGAGGCTGAAGCAGGGGGATCATGAGGTCAGGAGTTCAAGACCAGCCTGACCAACATGGTGAAACCCCGTCTCTACTAAAACTACAAAAAAATTAGCTAGTCGTGGTCATGCGCACTTCTGATCCCACTTACTTAGGAGGCTGAGGTAGGAGAATTGCTTGAACTCAGGAGGCAGAGGTTGTAGTGAGCCAAGATCGGGCCACTGCACCCTAGATTGGGTGACAGAGCAAGACTCTGTCTCAAAAAAAGAAAAGAAAAAAAAAGAAAGAAAAAAGAAAACAGTAAAAGGAAGGAAATAGTGAAGATAAAATCAGATATCAATGAATAGAAAGTAGAAGTGGCTGGCAGGGTGGTTTACACCTGTAATCCCAGCACTTTGGGAAGCCAAGGTGCACAGATCGCTTGAGCCCAGGAGTTTGAGACCAGCCTGGGCAACATGGAGAAACCCCTTACCTACAAAAAATAAAAAAAATATTACCCTGTCACGGTGGTGCATGCCTGTAGTCCCAGCTACTTGGAATGGCTAGGTAGAAGGATCAGTTGAGCCGGGGAGGTTGAGGCTGCATTGAACCATGATGGTGCCACTATGCAAGTAAAAGCCAGTTGGTTCACTGAATAGGTTAATAAAATTGATAAGCCACTAGCATGATTGATAGATCCGTATGGCCAATAAGCATATGCAAGGTGCTCAGCATGGTTAGTCATAAGAAAATACAAATAAAAACTACAGTGAGCTACCATTATAACCCCACCAGAATGGCTAAAATTAGAAGGATTGACAGTACCAAATGTTGATAAGGAGACGGAGCAACCAGAACTCTCATATATTGCTGGTATGGGGTTGTTACAAAAATTTGGAAAACTCTTTGGTAGTCAGTAGTACAGCAAATTACAGATGCTCCTTGGCTTATCGCAGTGTTATGTTAAGATAAACTCATCGTAAAGTGAAAATATCATAAGTAAAAACTGCATTAAATACACCTAACCTGCCAAACATAACTTACCAGTTTAACTTAGTCTATACTGTAGAGCAGCAGTCCTAACTTTTTGGTGCCAGGGACTGGTTTAGTGGAAGATAATTTTACCACAGACTTGGGATATGGAGGATGGTTTTGGGATGAAATTGTTCCATTGCAGATCACCAGGCATTAGATTCTCATAAGGCGTGTGCAACCTAGATCCTGTGCATGTGCAGTTCACAAGCGGGTTTGTGCGCCTGTGAGAATCTAATGCTGCTGCTGATCTGACTGAACGGGGAGCTCAGGCAGTAATGCTCCTGCTGCTCACCTCCTGCTGTGTGGCTCAGTCAGTTGTTTACCCTCATGATCATGTGACTGACTGGAAGCTGTGGCTTACTGCCACTGCCCAGCATCACGACAAGAGCATCATACCACATATTGCTAGCCTGGGAAAAGATCAAAATTCAAATTTTGAAGTATGATTTCTACTGAATGCATATCACTTTCACACCATTGTAGTCAAAATTGTAAGTTGAATCACTGTAAGTCGGCGCCATCTATATACTTACGTACCATATATATCTCATGACCTCTCATATTTCATTTCTGGGTATGTAACAAAGAGAAATGCTTGCTATAACCCACAGAAGACATGAAAATAAATGTTCACAGTAGTTTTATTCATTTTAACCCAAAACTAGAGACATAGCAAATGTCCAACAATAATATAAATTGTCATATATTCTATTATATGATGGAAAGGTAGATAGCAGTGAAAAAGAACTAACTGCTGCTATCTACAACTACATACATGAATCTTAGAGATTTATCACAGATTCATGTTGAGCAAAAGAAGCCAAGCACAAGAGAGTACAATACATATGTAAAAATTCATGGAGCTGTACACTTAAGATCTGTCCACCTTAGTGAAAAAATGTGTATATGTATATTATTACAGTTCAAATGCAGAAAATAGGTTTTATAACAGCATCTCACACTTCATATTTGAATTCATAAAATTTTTAGTCAAGAGAAGATTATTCGGCAAAATTAATGTTGTCTTTAAGATTCTACAGTTTGAATAGCATCTATTTTCTGATCTAACCTAATATGATCAGGAGACAAGATTGAACTGCTTTCCAATAAAGGACCAAGAATTTTTTTCTCTACTTTCCATTTGGTGCAGCATACCAAACTAAAATCTAGAAAACCTATTATATACAATTCTTACATTATTTTATATTATTTTATTTATATATTTATTTATTGAGACAGAGTCTCTGTCGCCCAGGCTGGAGTGCAGCCTCCACCTCCCCGGTTCAAGCGATTCTCCTGCCTCAGCCTCTAGAGTAGCTGGAATTAACAGGCACCCAACACCACACCCAGCTAATTTTTGTATTTTTAGTAGAGATGGGGTTTTACCATGTTGGCCAGGCTGGCTTCAGAACTCCTTACCTCAAACAATCCACCCTCCTCAGCCTCCCAAAGTGTTGGGATTACAGGTGTGAACCACCACGCCTAGCCGAGAATTTTAAACATGGATTTTTAAATTTAACAATAGCTAATTAGAAAAGGTCATCTACTGTTGAATTTAGGTTGCTCATAATTTTTTCTTTGAATTTACCTGTAAGATAATATTTTATATGTAATATTTGACGACTTATTTAAAAGTTAAATTTTATGAGTAAAAAATTACTTGGCTTTTATGTTTATATGTTGTATAAAGAGGAAACAGTTTGGTATCATTTTTTCATTTACCATAGAAGCTGTGTTAGTTATTGATGTCCATAAGAAATTAAGTACTTAGCTTATAAAATATTTACTAATTACAAAAAACATTTTTTTAATGGTTGAGCACCTTGGCTCATGCCTGTAATCTCAGCACTTTGGGAGGCCAAGACAGGAGTATCAGTTGAGGCCAAGAATTCGAGACCAACCTGGCAACATAGACTCTTGTCTCTACATGAAAAAAAAAAAAAAAAACAAAATTAACCAGGCATGGTGGTGCATACCTGTAGTCTCAGCTATTTGGGAGGCTGAGATGGGAGCATCACTTGAGCCCAAGAGGTTAAGGCTGCAGTGAGCTGAGATTGTGCCACCACACTCCAGCCTGGGCAACAAAGTGAAATCCCATCTCAAAAAAATTTTTTAAACAATTTTTCTAATTTAAAATTGTTTGTCTGAGGTTGATTCACTTGACCTATTTCCTAAATAGTCAATATTTAGCAATTATTTAAAATAATAGAGTGAGAAGTAGTGAATTGATACATACAGAATCCTGAAGAATAATATATAAGAATGATATATTTTCTTATAGGCAGAGCTTCTAGATGCTGCTGCTGGCATTCATGTGCGATTCAGATTAGGTGGAGTAAGTATGGATGAATGCTTATTTAGTAGTTTTAAAGCACATTTTTATGAAATTGAAACAATGTAATTTTTTAAATGTAAAACATTTTTGTAGTTAACATTACAATGGTTCTTTGAACTTTTCCATCTACAGGTGAAATTTCCACCTGATATATACTATAAGATTTTTACTCACAGACCTATTGAAGATCTGTGTGCTAACAGCCCTAGAAATTATGCAAAACTTCCAGCAAAGCATACATCTCATAATAAAAATGATCACCTTCAGGAAGAGGATCATAGTGGCTGGTATCATCGTATAGAAAACAATGGCTGGAGGCCAGTTTCTGATACAGTAAGAAAAATGTTAATGTTTAATCTTATGTATTTAGAAACCCATTTGTATTTTTGAAAATTAATTTTAAAATTATTTTTTAAAATAATAAATCCTAGTAATTTAATTGATACATTTTGCTTAAGTTAGCTACTTGGGGGTTGCTTATAATACTTCAAGGCACAGCAATTTATCTTTTTAATTACATTTAATTTTACTTTTAATTATCCACTTTGGTTTTTTGTTTTTTTTTTTGAGACGGAGTCTTGCTCTGCCGCCCAGGCTGGAGTGCAGTGGCCTATTCTCAGCTCACTGCAAGCTCCGCCTCCCGGGTTCACGCCATTCTCCTGCCTCAGCCTCCCGAGTAGCTGGGACTACAGGCGCCCGCCTCGTCGCCCGGCTAGTTTTTTGTATTTTTTAGTAGAGACGGGGTTTCACCGTATTAGCCAGTATGGTCTCAATCTCCTGACCTCGTGATCCGCCCGCCTCGGCCTCCCAAAGTGCTGGGATTACAGGCTTGAGCCACCGCGCCCGGCCTAATTATCCACTTTGAATCTAGGCCATCTTTAGATACTCTCTGGTACTCAGCAGATTATATACTCAGTATGCGGATTGTAGAATGTGGTATGTTGAATATATTAACACTAAGTATGACCAGGCACTGTGGCTCATGCCTGTAATCCCAGCACTTTGAGCTGAGATGGCACCACTGCACTCCAGCCTGGGCAACAGAGTGAGACTCTGTCTCAAAAACAACAACAACAACAACAAAAACAAACAAAAGAATATACCAAGTATGAAAAGTAAAAATGATCAAGGTATGAATTCATTCATTTGTTTAATAAACTATTGCATATCAACCATATACCAGACATTGTTCTGGATGCAGGGGATAGACTTAAGTAGGTTGCCTTTCAATTAGGGAGACAGTCAAGTAAACAGGATATTTCAGTACAGTGTAGTAAATATGTTAAGTGGTTTAATAAGGGCAAATATATAGTGTTTGGAAGGATTAACAAACTCTCCTTATTATTTAGGGTGTGTGTGATAGAGCAGGGGGAATGAGCTGGAGAGTGAATATAGACAACCAGTTAGGAAAAAGTATCATAACGGGGAAACCACAAAGTCTTAGGACATGGTACAGGGACTTCTGCATTCCTGAAGGGTGGCTGTACTCCTTGAGAATTAGAGTCATCAAAAGCCATCAGCACTAAGAGTAGGTCAGGTCTATTCATATGAGAAGATGAGACATTCTTAGAATATATCTGTTTATCCATTCAACAAATACTTATTAAGTACCTCAGTACACTAGTACTTTGTTGGTCTATCTGTAGCATGTGCTTCTGAAGGCTGAGTGTACTATTCACCCGTAACTTAATTAGAAATACCTTGAAAGTATCTATCCTCTCCTCTGTTTCTATCTTGGCATATTCCTACTGAACACACAGAAGTTCTTTTCTATTGCCAGATAACCTCGCAATCAATATTTCAACATTTTGTATATTCGTTTTTGTTTCTCAATAGTTTTGGCTATCTACTGACAGTATAGTGGTAGAAGACAAAAAGGAAAGTGAATTCCATTTCTCTAAACTGAAGAGAAGGCAAGACTTGGAAAAGAAAAGAAAACTTAGAAAAATAGAGTGGATGAGGCAAATGTAAGTTGATGAAATACTTACTAAGGAAATATGTAGTATTTGGGGAAAAAAACAAATTTGAAATGAGGTATTGCTCCTCACAAGAGGGCATTAGCTGCAAGGGGTCTGCCCGCAGACCCTGACCCAAACGACGAATGAATAAAATGCACACTGACACACAGATATTCTGTTTTGCCCATCCTGCTGAGTGTCCGACCGCCTACACACCAAGAGAGGCTTGTCACTGTGGCTGGCCCCAGTCAGCTAGGGAGACTCATATTTATTCATTAAGATTAGTTAACAAAAGCTTGAGTCAACGCCATTAGAGGGTAACTGACATTGTGGACTTCCCCAGTAAAAAGCACACATCAAAGGCTTGTCTTAAGACCACATGAGTAAACAAGCTAACTAGATTACACTTCCCCATATCCCGTTGTTTACTACTTTAAACTTTTTAACTAAAGGTAGTGGGACCAGGCCGCCTTCGGTGGGGTCTATTACCGAAGTCATGTGAAAACCCTTAGGCCTTCCAAAAAGGTTTTGTGGCCATGATAACTAATATTTTTCCCAGCAGCCTGATCGAATCCCAACATTGGAGAACTGTACCGCCTGATTTCAAGACTTACAAAGCTACTGTAATCATGATATTGTAGTACTGGCATATAGACAGACATATAGGTCAATGGAACAGAATATGGAATTGTGAAATAAACCCCCATGTGGCTGGGCATGGTGGCTCACGTCTGTAATCCCAGCACTTTGGGAGGCCGAGGTGGGCGGATCACGAGGTCGGGAGATTGAGACCATCCTGGCTAACACGGTGAAACCCCATCTCTAGTTAAAAGAAAAAAAAAATTAGCCGGGAGTAGTGGCAGGCGCCTGTAGTCCCAGCTACTCGGGAGGCTGAGGCAGGAGAATGGCATGAGCCCGGGAGGCGGAGCTTTCAGTGAGCGGAGATCAAGCCATTGCACTCCAGCCTGGGCGACAGAGCGAGACTCCCTCTCAAAACAAACAAACAAAAGTATCAAAGACAGAAAGTGGAAGTTACAAGGCTTTTTCAGGCCTTATCTTGGAAGTCACAGCAACATTTATTCTGCATTCTGTTGGTCAAACTCAAGTCCTAACAGGCCTAAGGGGGTCAAGTAAAAGGTGAGACTCACAGGAAGTTCCATATACATTACAGCTTCACTTGCAGTACAGAGGAGAAGGGAAATCCTTCCACCGGGATAGAACCTCAAGTAGCATACCTGGTTGTATATTGTGCCTGGAAGAAAAGATGGCCAGAAGTACAGATCTATAGATGGATGGTGACTGATGGTTTGCCTGGATGGTCAGGGATTTGGAAAGAACATGGGTTAGAAAATTGGTGACAAGTGGTCTGGGGAAGAGGTATGTGCAGACTTCTCCAAATGGGCACCAAGTGAGAAGATGCTTGTGTCCTATGTGAATGCTCACCAAAGAACAATCTCAGCAGAGGAGAATCTTAATAATAGGTGAGCAAGATGACTCATTCCTTGGAATCAGTCAGCCTTTCCCTGCAGCCACTGCTATCCTTGCACTATCCAGCCTGGACGACAGAGTGAGACTCTGTCTCAAAATAAATAAATAAATAAGCCTCCATGTATATTGTTAATTAATTTTCAACAGAGGTGCCAAGGGAACTTAATTGGGAAAAAATGGTCTTTTCAACAAATTGAATATTCAAATGCAGAAAAATGAAACTTGAGTGTTATCTTACAGTATGTGTAAAATTAACTGAAAAGAGATCATAGATCTAAATATAAGAACAAAAACCACAAAGCATCTAAAAGTAATTGATGGAGAAAATCTTAGTGTCTTTTGTTCTGACCAAGATTTTTTAAAGAGGCCACAGAAGCTAGGAACTATGAAAGAAACAATTTTAAATTCTACTTCATCAAAATTAAAAGCTTTTGTTCTTTGACGTGTTACAAAATAAAATACAAGCCATAGACAGGGATAAAACATTTGCAAAATATATATCTGACAAAGGTCTTGAATCAAGAATACGTAAAAAAAAAAAAAAATCTCTCAAACAGTCACATTTTAAAGTGGGCAAAAAATTTGAATAAACACTCCATCAGTGAAGATATATACATAGCAAATTAGCATAACTCAACCAGTGACTATCATTAATCATTAGAGAAGTGCTAACTAAAACGATAATGAGATACCACTACACACCCACTAGAATGACTGAAATAGTCTGTCATGCCAATTGTTGGCAAGGATATGGAGCAAATGCCAATCAGTGTGTGTACTTCAGAAAACAGTTGGGCAGGTTTTTTTTTAAACAAGTAAACACACCAACTATTCTACCTAGTCATTCCACCCCTACATATTTACCCAATTGAAATAAAAACATGTCCACAGAAAGATTGAATGCGAATGCTCATAGCTGGTTTGTCATTGTAATAGCGAAAAACCAGAAACAGCACAAATGTGCATCAGCAGGTGAATGGATAAATAAGTGATAGGATATCTGCACAAAGGAATACTACTCAGCAGTACAACAGAATGAACTACTGATACACAGAACGACATGGACAAACCTCAAAATAATAATGAATGAAATAAATCTGTCAAAAAAGAGTACATACTCTATGATTCCATATACATACAGTTCTAGAAGACATAAATCTGTAGCGACACAAAGCAGATCAGTAGTTGTCTGGAGATAGAAAAGAGGAAAGAGAGAGGGATTCCAAAGGAGTACAAGGAAACTTTGGAGGGTGATGGATAGGTTCATTTTTTATGGTAGTGATGGATTTACAGGTATATGGACATGTCAAAACTGTACATTGTACAATTTAAATATGTGTAGTTTATTGTACATCAACCATACCTCAATAAAATAGTAAAATAAAAAAAATTTTAAAACCTGTGCAGAAAATCAGAAGACCTCCCTGGCAGCTCTGAAGTGGTCCTTTATCTCATATCCACAGCATGGGTTGAGGGCAACCCTGGGTTTCATTGCAAGGGTCACAGGGTTACTTACAATGCCTACAGTACTACCAAATGCTTAACCCTGCCAGGTCTTTTGCACTAAGATAAGGGGGGAAGAAGTAGAACCCTGAGCCCTGGGATTAGGACATTTGGGCAAACATACACAAAGCTAAGAATCTTGAACTTCCAAAGTGCCTTGTTGGTGTAGGGAACCCTTGCTCTCCCTTTTGAGGGAAGCAGCGCAGCCCTTTTCTGCATAAAAGCCTTTCAGTGACTGCACTGGCACAGTTGCCACACACACTTACGCTGATTCTCCTCAGGATTCCCCCTCCACTATTTCTCATTGCCTTTAGCTCACAAGGAGATTTGTATTTCAGGACAGCCCAGACAAAGGTACAGGATCCACTCCAAGAGGAGATCGTTTATAAACCAGAAGAGTTACAAGAAATTACTAATCTATATTGCCAGGAGTCTCAGAAGCATTGTGTGGGGGTGGATTCTAAGGTTGTTAGATCAAGAGTTGGCTGAGCCAAATTTACTGATATGGCCATACTCATCTGGGATTGTGGATTTAATGTTTTGGCCAGAAATTATGTTAATTGTCTGTTAAGTTAGCTAATCAAAGCCTGATTTAGGTAGAGCCAACCAAAGCTCAACCTTTGCAAAATGCTGGAACTTCTCTGGTATACTGTAGTATAGCAGGATTGATAAGGAATCAGAGAGACCAATGGGGTTGAGGAGGATATTTATTATTTTAGGTGTACCGGCCCGGTCGGATTAACATCCAAAGGACTGAGCCCTGAACAGAGAGTTAAGCTACCTTTTAAACACTTCATGGGGTTGGGGGAGATCTGTGCAGGGGGAAGCATGTTACAGAAGCGAGAAACCATAGTTAATTCAATTAATTGAGACATGCATTACATCATTTCTTACTTTTCAAGGAAAATATGTTTTATGACTTGAGTTTATTTGTCTAGTGACCTTGCAGCTGCACAGCTAGAGAAACAGGGTCTTTACAATGCCTGGGAAGGAGGAGAGATAAGGCTCACTAGCCACAGAAAAACAGGCAGTTAATTTTTAAAGCACTCCAACTCTTTCTCCTTCTCAGAGGGAATTGGGTTTTCTTATGTACAACTGAGTTTCTATTTACACATTCTTTAATTTTTTTAAATTCCTGTTCCATTAGAAAAGGGATTTCTAAAAGTTCAGGGAATTGTGTGTTTGTTTCTGTTATGTGCAATCTACTAAACCACCATCTAGCCATCACCCCAGGAAGTCCCAGGAGATACCTTTTTCATCAAGCTATGAAGTAATAGCTTGGTGAAGGGAGCAGCATGTTTCTTTCTCTCTCTCTCTCTTTTTTTTTTCCTTTGAGACGGAGTCTAACTCTGTCACCCAGGCTGGAGTGCAGTGGCGCAATCTCAGCTCACTGCAACCTCTGCCTCCCGGGTTCAAGCAATTCTCCTGCCTCAGCCTCCCGAGAAGCTGGGATAACAGGCATGCACCACCATGCCTGGCTAATTTTTTTGTATTTTTAGTAGAGACAGGGTTTCACCATATTGGCCAGGCTGGTCTCGAACTCCTGACCTTGTGATCTGCCTGCCTCGGCCTCCCAAAGTGCTGGAATTACAGGCGTGAGCCACCATGTCTGGCCCAGGAGCAGCATATTTCTTGATGAACTCTGTGGTGGCTGTCCTTTACAAGGCTGGAGATGACAGTGGGGAAAGCTATGATGGAACTGGTCCCTTTAGTTCATTGGGACTAATGGAACTTTGAAGTGGTAGAGGTCAGGTGATGATGACACAATTGCAGCGAGGCTTCCAGATGTGGCTTCTTCAACAGAGCAAATCAACACAGCGCCAGGTACCTGGTGTGCTGCAGCTGACCTGGCAAATGTGTTCTTTCCCATCATGATCACTAAGCAATAGGAGAAGTAGTCTGCATTTTCATGGAAAGAACAGAGTGTGTTTTTACATCTTGCTCCCAAAAATATATCAGCTTTCCTGCTCTTGTCCCCAGGGGCTTGTACATCTGTTTCCATAGAACATTATGCCTGTCCATTACATTGATGACCTTACCTTGATTGGATGTGGTGAGCAGAAAATAACAGCTCCTTGGTGGCTTAGTAGGACAAATGCATACTAAAAGGAGGCAGATAAACTTTGCAAAAAGTTAAGGATCTGGCATATAATTGAAGCGCTTAAAGACATTTGAGATATCCTTTCAAAAATGAGAGATAAGTTACTGTACCTTATACTGTCCATCTTGAAGAAGCACAACGCTTAGAGGCCCTCTCTCGATTTGAGAGCTAACGTATGACATATTTTGGGGATGCTGCTCCACCCTCTTTACTAGGTGATCTAATAAAGCAGACTGGCTCCAGTGGGACATGGAGCAAGAAAGAGGTGTGTAGCAGGTCCACAATGTGGTCAAGCTGCCCTACAACTTGAGCTTTATGGCCCAGCAGTCCCAACAGCATTAAAAATGTCCTTGGTAGTGAAAAACTGTAGAGTCTCTAAAGAGACCTAATGGGAGAATCATAGCACAGACCTCTAGGGTTTAGGAAGAAGGTAATGAATTCCTTCCTCTGCCAGAAGCTATATTCCATTTGAAAATCTGTTCCAGATTTGCAGCTGGGTCCTGGTAGAGACTGGATGCTTAATAATAGGGTACCAAGTGCTAGGATCATGAACTGACCTGGGATTTATCTAATCAATTAAACAATAAAATTGAGAGTATCTAGCATTGTTTCAATATAAAATAATGCGGTCTATATGGGAATGAGTCTGAGAAGGTCCAGAAGGCCCAAGTAAGCTGCATGTGCAGGTGGCTCAGATTCCTGCAACCACTACTTAAGCTGCATTACCTCCACATCGTCTCCACATCGTCTCCATACCTTTGGCTTCACAGGAGTCCCTATGACAAGTTAACAGGGAGGAATATGTTGGAGAAAATAAGTTGGATCTGTACAGGATGCTGCACCATCTAAAAATGGACAGTTACTGATTTCAGTTCCTCAGCTGGCCCAGAAAATGATCAAAAGATATCTTTCCAGTGAGCACAACTTCAGGTGGTATGTTTGGTTTTCCACTTCATTTGAAGGGGAAACAGCCTGAGGTAGGCATCTCGTTGACTGTGCTGACCAACATTTATAGTTTCCCAGCTGATCAACATTTGCAAAGAATAAAATTGGAAAATTGGTGAGTATAGGTCAGGGTAGAGGTATGCTCAGAATGGATACAAAGTATATTTCTGTCCCATGTGAATGCTCTCCAAAGGGGTTATATGAGGCAGACAGCTCTCAGTATCAGATGGACAAGATGATCCATCCTGTAAATGACAGCTTTTCCCCCTGGCACCTCAGTGGTTGCACCGTGGAGTCTTGTCCAAAGTGACCAAGATTACAGGGATGGAGGCTTTATATAGACTCAACAACATGGTCTTTCCCTCACCAAAGCTGTTCTGGCTACAGTCGCTGCTGATTATATATCAAAGGCTATTGCTTTGCTCCCAGTAATGAGATATGCTGGCTAGTTGGTGGCAGGATGATTATATTAGACCATTCCCATAATAGAGGAGGCATCCATTTGTCCTCACAATGATAGACAAATATTCTGGATATTAATTTTATTTCTCTGCCTGCATTACTTCTGGCAATAATACCTCTCATAACATAATGCATTATCCGTCATTATTTTATTCATACAACATTGCCTCTAATGGGGACCCATTAACAGCAAAGGAAGTGTGGTTATGGGCTGAGAGCAACAAAATTCCCCTACCATATGTGCCATCACCTAGAAACAGCTGGCTTTGACAGAGTGGTGGTATGACTTGTTGAAGTGCCATTACAGTACCAGCTGCGAGACAGCATCTGGGTCAATAAACACAGGAAAGAAGTAAAATTCATATTATTATTATTCTACAATGCACATGAAAAATAATATGCATTTTACTTCTTTCCTGTGTTTGTTTACCTCAACACAATCCACATCTGTAACTGAGCTCTGTATTTCTAATTATATGGGCATTTCTAATTATATGGGCATTTCTGTATCAAACTCAACAGTTCCAAAACTGAATTTCTAATCTTCCCCATCATAAAAGTTGCTTATTCTCAGTATTCCTTCTGGTCTCAGCTTATGACACCACCATTTAGCCAGTCATCCAAGCCAGAAACAGAGGGCTTACCCTAGATTTCTCACTCTTATTAGTGCCTACATGTAATCTGTCATCAAGTCCTATTAATTCCACTTACAAAGTATCTCCCAAATCTGATCTTTTCTTTCATTCTCCACTGTAACATCTCATTTTTCATCTAACTTCTGATTAGTTTCCTAGTCTCTAGTCTCTTCGTCTTCTCTGTATAAACACTGAACTTATGTTTCTAAGAAATAATTTCCTTACTTAAAACATGTTGAGGGCTCCCCATTACCTACACCCCCCATAATATTTCCTCTCCCTAGAGTGCTCAGCTGCATGACAATGACATCTTCATCTTTTGATACTTGGCCCAAGTATCTCCTTCTGAAACCTTCCCTTACCCACCTAGACACAATTAGGTACTTCCTTTTGATGTGCCCCGTGGATCTTTTATATACTCATTGGTCACACTTTTGCAATTAACTGTGTATTTGTCTGCCACCTTCACTAGACTTTGAGTCCCTACAGAGCAGAGACTCTGTTCCATTTATTAGCACAGGATCTCAGACATAGTTCATGTTTAATGAATATATGTTGCTTATAGAATAAATAAATGAATGAATGATTTTTTTGACAGGATGTTCCATTTCCTTTTCATAGAGTTGCAGGGAGTGAACGAGAAATTTTACTTTGTGTGCTTTGTTCATTTATGGCATTTAAACACTCTTCATTCTGACTGTTGCTGAGAATCAGTAATGAACAAAATCAACAAAATTTTGATTTTTTCCCCCCTATCTTACTAAAAGAATTCTGGCTTTTAAATCTTGTCCCTTCCTGTGTCCTATAGATCTTAGCTTTCCTCAACCTCCTTTGCAACTTAAGCTTTGATTCTTCCTAGGTCTTTGTTGTTTTAACTTCTCTCTCTGTCATGACATTTAGACAAACATTTCTTATAATGTTTTTTCCTTCTAAATTTCCTAGTTTAGAAAGAATATAAGATCGTGTTAAAGTAAATACAACTAAAAATATATTGCAAAATTATCCATGAAGACAAAGTTTATGTCTTTTTTTTTTTTTTTTTTTCCAGAAATTGTCTTGCTCTGTTGCCTAGGCTGGAGTACATTGGTACCATATCATCTCACTGCAACTTCCACCCCCGGGTTCAAGCATTCTCCTGCCTCAGCCTCCTGAGGACCTGGGACTACAGCTACATGCCACCACACCCAGCTAACTTTTGTAGTTTTAGTAGAGCCTGGGTTTCACCATGCTGGCCAGGCCAACCTCAAACTCCTGACCTCAAGTGGTCTGCCCACCTTGGGCTCTCAAAGTTCTGGGATTACAGGCATGAGCCACCACCCCAGCCAATTTTGTGTCTTTTTAAAAAATCACTAGTTTGTTTATAAAACAAATTATGTTTATAAAGTGATCTTTTATTTCTGATCACTATATTTGAAACACTGTTGCTGCTTGCAAACCTGTTATTTTATCAATATACCATTTAATTATAATAGTAACTAATTTTAAAAGCGTTCAAAATCTGAGAATTAAATTATTTGAACAATTACTATGACTCTCTTGAAAACAGAGTGCATTTTATTCTTCCCTAATAAGAGAAAAAAGATATCTGAATTGTTATATATCACTGTTGAAAAAAGAAAAATAAGAGGCCAGGCACAGTGGCTCACGCCTGTAATCCTAGCACTTTTGGGAGGCAGAGGCGGGCAGATCACTGGAGGTCAGGAGTTTGAGACCAGCCTGGCTAACATGGTAAAGCCCCGTCTCTACGAAAAATAAAAAAATTAGCCAGGCATGGTGGTGCGCTCCTGTGATCCCAGCTACTTGGAAGGCTGAGGCAGGAGAACTGCTTGAACCCAGGAGGCACAAGTTACAGTGAGCCGAGATCTCGCCACTGCACTCCAGCCTGAGCAACAGAGCATTTGCTGTCATGGATCATTATCCATTTAAAATCTGATGAAGTCGAAATTTTATCAGGGCAAGGATGTATCTTCTCACTGTTAATAGCCCTACCACCCAATACAGTGTCAGCCTATGGTACACAGTTTACTGTGTACCAGTCATTGTTCTAAATGCTTTACATAGATTCACACTTCTTTTTTTTTATTATTTTAAAAAATTTGGGGGGGCTGGGCTCAGTGACTCATACCTGTAATCACAGCACTTTGGGAGGCTGAGGTGGGCAGATCACAAGGTCAGGAGTTCGAGACCAGCCTGGCCAATATGGTGAAACCCTGTCTCTACTAAAAATACAAAAATTAGCTGGGTGTGGTGGCACACACCTGTAGTCCCAGCTACTTGGGAGCTTGAGGCAGGAGAATTGCTTGAACCCAGGAGGCAGAGGTTGCAGTGAGCTGAGATCACATCACTGCACTCCAGCCTGGTGACAGAGTGAGACTCCATCTCAAAAAACAAAAAAAAAAAAATTGTAGAGACAGGTTGTCCCTATTTTGCCCAGGCTGGTCTTGAACTCCTGGGCTCAAGGGAGTGTCCTGCTTTGGTCTCCTAAAGTGCTGGGATTGCGGCCATAAGCCACCATCCGTGCCCATCCCACACGGATTTACACTCCTAAACCTCTCAAGAATGCTAGGAGGAAGTAGTGTTATGATTACTTTTTTGTTTGTTTGTTTTTTTTTTTTTTTTTTTTTTTAAGAGATAAGGTCTCGCTCTGTTACCCAGCTGGAGTGCAGTAGTGCAATCATAGTTGACTGCAGCCTTGAACTTCGGGGCTCAAACAATTCTCCCACCTAAGCCTCACTGGTAGCTGGGACTACAGGCATGTGCCACTGTGCCTGGCTAATTTTTTTCTTGTTTGTAGAGATGGGGTCTCACTATGTTGTCCAGGATGTTCTTAAACTTCTGGCTTCAAGTGATCCTTCCGCCTTACCCTCCCAAAGTGCTGGGATTATAGGCCTGAGCCACCACACCTGGTCCTGATTACCATTTTAAGGAAGTGGTCAGTGAGGCCCAGAAAGGCTAGGTTGTTGTTGTTGTTATTGTTATTATTATTATTATTATTATTATTATTATTTGAGACAGAGTCTCGCTCTGTCGCTCAGGCTGGAGTGCAATGGCCGGATCTCAGCTCACTGCAAGCTCCACCTCCCGGGTTTACGCCATTCTCCTGCCTCATCCTCCGGAGTAGCTGGGACTACAGGCGCCCGCCACCTCGCCCGGCTAGTTTTTTTGTATTTTTTAGTAAAGATGGGGTTTCACCGTGTTAGCCAGGATGGTCTCGATCTCCTGACCTCGTGATCCGCCTGTCTCCCAAAGTGCTGGGATTACAGGCTTGAGCCACCGCGCCCGGCCAAGGCTAGGTTATTTAGCAAAGATTATATAACACAGAACCAAGATTCACATCCAGATAATTTGATACCAGAGTCTTACTCCATATCACCACTATGCTGTTTCCTAATCAATGAGTGTTTAATTAATAAACAAATAAACTTCATAATAGGTGACCCTTTAAAATGGCTACCAATGTAGATCTTAAACACCAAAAAAATGTTTTGTTGATCTCGGTAAGGACTACTAACTTCTGTCTAGTTACTCAGCTCATTATCAGTGAATACATTATTTTATGTGTTCAGATTAAGACAGGCAGTGCTGCAGAAGGAGGCTGAACTTAAGACTAAGGGTCTGAATACTGGCTCTCATAAGTATTTACTGCTACATGATCTTGAACATTTCTTTACACATTTTTAAAATTATTAATCAAGATGAGGGTCTCTCTGTAGCCCAGGCTGGTCTCAACCTCCTGGCCTCAAATGATCCTCCTGCCTCAGTCTCCCAAAATGTTGGAATTACAGGCTTGAGCCACTGTGCCCGGCCTTGAACAATATTTTAACTTCTTCAGGTCTCAGTTTCTTTATCTCTAAAAGAGGTCTAAAAATAGCTGCCACAAATGGCTGTCTTTTCTTCTTTCTTTTTTTTTTTTTTTTTTTGAGACTGAGTCTTGGTCTTGTCGCCCAGGGTGGAGTGCAGTGGCACGATCTCAGCTCACTGCAACCTCTGCCTCCGAGGTTCAAGCGATTCTCCTGCCTCAGCCTCCTGAGTAGCTGGGATTACAGGGGCCAGCCACCACACCCGGCTAATTTTTGTATTTTTGGTAGAGACGGGGTTTTGCCATGTTGGCCAGGCTGGTCTCGAACTCCTGACTTCGTGTCCACCTGCCTTGGCCTCCCAAAGTTCTGGGATTATAGGTGTGAGCCACTGCGCCGGGCCTGGCTGTGTCTTTTTAAAGAGAATTAAATAAGAATGTATGAAAAGTACCTGGCACAAATAAAATAGTGTATGTCTTCCCTTTACCTCTTCCTCTCTTTCCTTTTTTCACTTTCCTTCCTTTTTTATCTGCTATTAGCCCCTTGATTTTGTAAAATTTACTTAACTCCTCTAAGATTTATTTCCTTACCTATAAACTGAGTAGGTTAGTTATTTAGTTTCTAAGACCCTTTCCACTCTATAATTCTAATATTCAACAACTTAATAACTTAGTTTTTCCATATATCATAAAAATGCAACTTATTGAGGGGTGATTTGAAGTTAGTGTGGTTGATTAAGTTGTTTTTTCCCCCAAAAGATCCCATCACATAGATCTTGGTTTAGATGCATCTGAGTTATATAGGAGGAAAACTTTATTCAATATGCAAATAGTTTTAATATGTAAATAACAACAATATATATCGCTTGTATCTACTTGTTATCTCCTATTTCAGAAGATTTAAGTCTCTTTCCCTTTCCTCTATGTAGGTACTACTCAGGAAGTCTGGAGGCTAAGTCAACACATCGTGAAACTCTAGGACTAATTCACACTGCAACAAAGGGGCTGATTAGAGCTTTTGAAGATGGTGGCATAGATTCTGTGATGGAATGGGAAGTGGATGAAGTGCTGAACTGGACAAACACACTGAACTTTGATGAGTAAGTACATGTATTCTTGGGGAACAAGGGCAGTTATCATATTTTTTTCTAACATTTCCTATTTCCGTGTTGAATCTTGGGGCTGCAGATAATCTTCAAAGAAAAAAATCCTGAGTATAATTTGTCTAGAAAGAACAGAAGAAAAAAGGAGGGGTAAAAAATGACTGATACAAAAATAGTAAACAAAAAATTAGACTTAGGGCTCTTTATTCCTAAACTTTATTCTTGTGCCTTAGTCTGCTTTGCTTCTTACTTTGGGATTTAGAAAAAAGGCTAAGAGCATGAAATTAATAATACAAAGGTTTTCTTTCATCTATATTCCCTAACCTTTCTGTATGAGACAGTAAAACGTTATAATTTTTCAGCGATGTACTGTGGCCCTTGGAAAACATTTTAAAAATTTCTTTTGTGGTGGAAATATTTAATGTAGCCCCATTAAGGAAATGCAATCAAAACCATAATGAGATACCACTTCATACCTACTAGGAGAGCTATAATTAAAAGACAGATAATAAAAGTGTTTGCAAGAATGTGGGGAAATTGGAACTCTTATACACTGTTAGTGGGAGTGTGCAATGGTGCAGCCACTTTGGAAAACAATCTGGCAGTTCCTCAAATGGTTAAACACAGACCTGCCATGTGATCCAGCAGCTCCACTCCTAGATATATACCCAAGAGAAGGGGAAATACATGTCCACACAAAAACCTGTGCATGAATGTTCATAGCAGCATTAGTCATAAATAGCAAAAAGCAGAAATACTCCAAATGTCCATCACCTGATGAATGGCTAAATGAAATATGGTAGATCTACACAATAGAAAATTGTTCCACAATAAAAATAAGTGGGCTGGGCGTGGTGGCTCATGCCTGTAATCCCAGCACTTTAGGAGACTATGGTGGGCAGATTGCTTGAGCCCAGAGTTTGAGACTAGCCTGGGCAACATAGCAAGACTCCATCTCTACAAAAAATAAATAATTATCCAGGCCTGGTGGTGCACAACTGTAGTCCCAACTACTCAGGAGGCTGAGGTGGGAGGATCTCTTGAGCCAGGAGATAGATGCTGCAGTGAGTCATGATCACAACACTGCACTCTAGTCTGGGTGACAGAGCGAGACCCTGTCAAAAAAAAAAAAAAGGCCAAATGTAATGGCTCACGCCTGTAATCCCAGCACTTTTGGAGGCTGAGATGGGAGGATTGATTGAACCCAGGAGTTCGAGACCAGCCTGGGAAACACAGTGAGACCGCACCTCTATTAATAACAGAAAAAAGAAATTAAGTTCTGATATCCACCATAACATTGATGAATCTGCTAAGTAAAAGAAGCTAATCATAGGCTGGGCGCGGTGGCTCAAGCCTGTAATCCCAGCACTTTGGGAGGCCGAGACGGGTGGATCAGGAGGTCAGGAGATTGAGACCATCCTGGCTAACATGGTGAAACCCCGTCTCTACTAAAAAATACAAAAAACTAGCCGGGCGAGGTGGCGGGCGCCTGTGGTCCCAGCTACTCGGGAGGCTGAGGCAGGAGAATGGCATAAACCTGGGAGGCGGAGCTTGCAGTGAGCTGAGATCCGGCCACTGCACTCCAGCCTGGGCAGCAGAGCGAGACTCTGTCTCAAAAAAAAAAAAAAAATTAAAAAAAAAAGCCAATCACAAAGGATCACGTGTTATTTTATTTATATGAAATGTCCAGAACAGGCAAATCTGTAGAGACAGAAAGTAGATTAGTGGTTTCCTGGGGCTGGAGAATTAACTAGGGGGAAGGGGAGGTGGTGGCTATGGGGTGCAGGGTTTCTTTTTGAGGCAATGAAAATGATTGAAAATTCACTGTGGGCCAGGCGTGGTAGTTCACACCTGTAATCCCAGCACTTTGGGAGGCTGAGGCGGGTGGATCATTTGAGGTCAGGAGTTCAAGACCAGCCTGACCAACATGGTGAAATGCTGTCTCTACTAAAAATACAAAAATTAGTTAGGCGTGGTGGTGGGCGCCTGTAATCCCAGCTACTCGGGAGGCTGAGGCAGGAGAATCACTTGAACCTGGGAGGCGGAGGTGGCAGTGAGCTGAGATCGCGCCATTGCCCTCCAGCCTAGGCAACAAGAGCAAAACTCCATCTCAAAAAAAAAAAAAAAAGAAAAGAAAAAGAAAAGAAAGAAAAGACAAGAAAAGAAAATTCATTGTGGTGGTGGATGCACAACTCTGCAAATATTATACTAAAAGCCACTGGATATTATACTTTAAATGGGGGAATTGTATGGTATATGAATTATACCTCAATAAAGCTGCTTAAAATGTTCAATATTTACTCAACTACAATAAAGAATGTGGATACCGCATGAATGTAGAGGCAGAAAAATTTAAATGGAGATGGTGTAAATAAAGAAATGTTAGAAAACAGAAGAAATCAGTAAAAATGAGATAGGAAAATGGGGTAGGGAAAATTAAGGTAATGGTCATTGAACAATAGAACATGAAAAAAAGAAGCCAGAGGAAGCAGAGGAGAGAATAATGATGCAAGGAAAGATAAATGAAGAAAAGGGGGGAAGAATGATAAAGGACAAAGGAAAATCAAAACAAGAATAAAAGAAAAAAGAAGATACTGATGAGAAGGATAGATCAGAAAATAACAAGGACAAGATAAAAAATAAAGGACTAAGTATCCATAGTAGATGCCTTAAAATATTTTTAAATAAGAAGAAATTGCTATGATTCAATAACCCCAATATTTTGTGCAGACCCGAGTCTTGAGATTCCCTACAGCAGCACATCTGTAGTTTCTGGGACACTGAACAAATTGCAGATGGTAATAATGATGCAAGAAATGACAGCCAAATAAAGGACCTGGAATGCCTTGCTTTTACTTTTCTTCCTAAGAGTAAAAATTGCTGGGTGGAGAAGAGAGGGAAGAAAGGGAAAGAGAGGTAGGGGAGGTCCATTTTGAATGAGTTTCCCAGGACTGGATAGAGAATTTTCTCAGGTGAGCTTTTGAAATCCTGTTCTGCCTTTCCCTTGGCTGATTCAAGCTATGGGCCGGCAAACAAGTACAAAAAATTCATACCAGATATTCTATATTCTGTCATTACTGTAATATAAAAAGAATAAAACCACTGAGTTCAAAGGAAAGAAAAAATAGGCATCTGGGTCCACATAAGACTTTCCCGTCATCATTGCTAAGTGATAGTAGGTGAAGTCTTAATGGCTTCCCTTTAAAAAAAACGAAAAACAGCTGGGCGTGGTGGCACACGCCTGTAATCCCAGCACTTTGGGAGGCCGAAGCGGGTGGATCATGAGGTCAGGAGGTCGAGACTATCCTGGCTAACACGGTGAAACCCCGTCTCTATTAAAAATACAAAAAATTAGCCGGGCGAGGTGGTGAGCGCCTGTAGTCCCAGCTACTCAGGAGGCTGAGGCAGGAGAATGGCGTGAACCCAGGAGGCGGAGCTTGCAGTGAGCCGAGTTCGCGCCACTGCACTACAGCCTGGGGATCTCAGAGCGAGACTCCATCTCAAAAACAAAAACAAAAAACAAAAAACAAAACAAACAAAAAACAGAATAAACCAGTAAGACTTGAAGCGATTTCTTCATAGCATGTAGGAGTGGGATGGATATACGTAGCTTTCAGATGATAAGAGCAACTAAAAATTTCCATTTAAAAAAATGCAAATACCTTGTTTCCAACTTATGTGTAACTTCTATCAGTTTATTTTCTAAGCTGAGGATACTTGTAATTTTGTACCATCAATGTGAACCTTAGCAAAGTTTTACATTGAGCCTTGAACAACAAACATTTCAGATGAAATTTCAAGTGTGATTATCTGGGTATATTTCAGTAGCACTACTTGGCCACAAGCACTGATTATCTCAGTAAGACTAAACTTTGCAAAGGCCTTCCCCTAGCTAACTGCAGACATTAGGCATAAGCCCCTTCTTTCCAGCGCATTTATGGTCTCCACAGTCTACTTCCCCGTTTGACCTTTGTAGACCTCTAGATAGTTGTAACTGGCTTGGGGTGACATCTTGTTTGATGAAAATTTAAAAGTCTGACATTTGTCCCCTCTAGAGAATTGGTAACCCCTAATTCCTTGGAAAGTATCCTTTAAAATCTATGGACATTTTTCTATAGTTGGACAATTAGAATGGCATAGATGCCTTGAACACTGATATTTAGTGATAACAGCCAGTTTCTCCCCAAAGGCTTTTGTGCTAGTGTGTTATGACAGACCGATGCTCTCCTGAGGTGAAGCCACGTCCATCTTCAGATGTGTACTGCAACTATTAACCGAACATTATTATTATAATTTGGAAGAATGGATAGAGCCAGTTTCACTTGTGGACTCAAACACACTAATGAATACTGTTGCAAATTCCTGTATCCAGAGCTATGTTACTGCAGATGTTTAGAAACCAGAACAGTCCTCACATCACCATCACGGAGTTATGCACAATGCCACAGGACAGCTACTGTGGCTCTTGCTGGCATTCATGCATTCATCCTAATGGATATTCAGATGTTCCTCTTCCAGGATCATCATGTTTTTCAAACAGCAAGTGAATTGTGACATACCTATTAAGCAATCACCAGCTAGAAAATACTAAGTAATTTCCTGATATTCTGTTGGTGAGAGCTCTGTGCCTATGTCTGTTGTGGATAGTATCTATATCTGAAGCTGCTCCTTTGATTTCTAAGATATGTAGTTTTGTGACCTCTCTGGCTAGGGACTTTTTCTGAGCTCTTAAAGTGTTAAATTTGTAGTTTAACAAAGGGATTCATTGTAGAGTCCACACACACTCGATTGTGTAACTATTTTCTAAAAATTTCTACAAATTTCTTATTGAGAAAGATCAGCTGTGTGATATAAACAGCATGGTAATGCTATCATCAGACTTGCTTCTCTGTCTGTAAAACTTAGATTTTTGTAAAACTTAGATTTCTTTTTTTTTTTTTTTTTTTTGAGAGCAGAGTCTCGCTCTTCGCCCGGGCTGGAAGTGCAGTGGCCGGATCTCAGGGCTCACTGCAAGCTCGGCGGCCTCGCCAGGTTCACAGCGCCATTCTCCTGCCTCAGGCCTCCCGAGTAGCTGGACTAGCAGGCGGGCCCACCACCTCGCCCACGCTAGTTTTTTGTATTTTTTAGTAGAGAGCGGGGTTTCACCTTGTTAGCCAGGATGGTCTCGATTTCCGCTGGGACGCCTCGTGATCTGGCGCCGTCTCGGCCTCCCAAAGTGCTGGGATTACAGGCTTGAGCCACCCGCGCCCGGCCAACTTAGATTTCTTATAATTACTGCTGGTATGTCTTTATGTGAAGTTCTTTTTTTTTTTTTTTCTCTTTTTTTTTTTTTTTTTTTTTGAGATGGAATCTTGGGCTCTATCGGCACAGGCTGAGTGGCAGTGGCGGCGATCTCGGCTCACCGCAAGCTCCGCCTCCCGGGTTCACGCCTAATTTCTCCTGCTCAGCTCCTGAGTAGCTGGGACTGACAGGCCCCGCCCCCTGGCTAAGTTTTTGTATTTTTAGTAAAGACGGGGTTTCACCGTGTTAGCCAGGATGGTCTCGATCTCCTGACCTCGCGATCCGCCCGCCTCCGCCTCCCAAAGTGCTGGGATTACAGGCGTGAGCCACCGCGCCCGGCCATGAAGTTCTTTTTAAAATAATGGAATAAAAGTCATGTGCTAATCTTGGATAAAGCAGGGACAGTGATGGGCCTAGCTATGGTATGTGTTTGTGCCCCAGACTGTCAGGGCTCAGCACACTATTGATCAAGGTCTTTTATCTTGGTTTCTTGAAGGTGGTGGCATGAAAGTCTTTTCTGTGTATAAATCCAAGCAAGCAGGGTGAGTCTTTATAGTGCTCCTGAGCAACCACTGAAAGCTCAAACAAAGTCTGCTAAAATTTAAGGTCAAACCAAACTGAATTGCCTACTGAGAGATTGTGGAAGGAGTTTATACCACCTGCTCTTGTCCTGCATCCTTTCATTTAAGTCACCCAGCAGTATCCTATTTAAGGCCATTGAAGAAAGTTCGCAGAGCACCAAGGGGTAGCAGTAGTGAGAAGGAGCCAAATTCAGACACAACATCTGATTGTAATTAAATACTGTTGGACAGGCCAGGTGCAGTGGCTCACGTCTATAATCCCAGCACTTTGAGAGGCCAAGGTAGGTGGATCACTTGAGCCCAAGAGTTCAAGACCAGCCTGGTCAAAATACCGAAACCACCCCTCCCCATCTCTGCAAAAAATTAAAAAGTTAGCCAGGTGTGGTGGCATGCACCTGTGGTCCCATCTATTCAGGAGGCTGAAGCAGGAGGATCACTTGAGCCCATGAGTTTAAGACTGCAGTGACCCATGATGGCACCAGTGCACTACAGCCTGGGAGACAGAGTGAGACCTTGTCTCTATAAAAATAAGTATTAAATACTGTTGGAAGTATATACCTTCCTACTGCAAAAAACTTCAGGATCCCAGGGTTGACAGAAGTAAAAAGAATTCAAATGGAATGAATAATTAGAAAATCACAGTGTCACTTTGGGAGGCCAAGGCAGGCAGATCACCTGAGGTCAGGAGTTCGAGACCAGCCTGGCCAACATGGTGAACCCTCCTCTCTACTAAAAATACAAAAATTAGCTGGGCGTGGTGGCAGGCGCCTGTAATCCCAGCTATTGGGAGGCTGAGGCAGGAGAATCGCCTGAACCTGGGAGGCGGAGGTTGCAGTGAGCCGAGATCATGCCATCGCATTCCAGCCTCGGGGACAAGAGCGAGATTCCATCTCAAAAAAAAAGGAAAAGAAAAGAAAATCACAGTGTTTTCTGAATTACATGACAATTTTTTTTTTCTTTTTTTGAGATCTCGCTCTGTCACCCAGGCTGGAGTGCAGTGGCGCCATCTCAGCTCACTGCAAGTTCCACCTCCCAGGTTTTAGGCCATTCTCATGCCTCAGCCTCCCGAGTAGCTGAACTACAGGCGTGCACCACCACGCCTGGCTAATTTTTTGTATTTTTAGTAGAGATGGGGTTTTACCGTGTTAGCCAGGGTGGTCTCAATTTCCTTACCTCGTTATCCACCCACCTTGGCCTTCCAGAGTGCTGGGATTACAGGCGTGAGTCACCACACCGGGCCAATTACATGACGATTCTAATTCTTCACCTCTCTGTGCTAGCTCCTTTTCAGCACCTACTGTAACCAAATCTTGACCTGATTTTTTGATTAAAGTGGGTGCAGTTGTAAAGGCAGCTTAGGAAAGTGGGATATGGAGCCTAAAGTGAAGTAAGTCTTAGGCAACCTGCCTCTTGGTGCTTTCCATCATCCTCACAGAAGGTGGTACCTTGTCCTTCCCTATTCCACCTCTTCTCAGGCAACCCTGTTCTCTCTATTTTCAGTCTCTGTTCAGGAGCTGAGGTGACAGCTGCATTTACCCTACCTGAATGTATCTCTTACGTGTTCTGGACACTGAAAAGACAGCACTGCTGTTCTAATGAGCTCAGAAACTAGACACTTTAAATTTCCCTTCATATATCAGAGACAGTGGATCTGGCAATCCAGAACCAAGGAGAAAGTTTTTGTTGTTGTCTCCAGGAGAGTCTTCTGCCCATGCTTTAAATTTAGATGTTATTAACTAACATCTTAGTAAACACTCAGCTGAGGACATGATGTTGCAGGAATTCATAGAATAAAATGAGGAGGCATGCTAGAGGGAGGCGAAAGAACACTAAGTATGGCAGATGGTGGGCACCATTTTTATACCTCCTTCAACTCCTTGTCCTGAAGGTTCTTAGCTGGATGTGAGCTACTAGGAGGTGGGAAAGTCATGAGAATTACACATGGAGGCTAGTGAACATGCCATCATTAAGATTTCTCAAAAGAAAGTGGAATTTTAGACGTAGTCTAAGTATGTAGTAATGAATCGATTTAATTTAATGAATGCTCATATAATGTGCTTAGATACATTGCCAGCTGGAAGGAAATTGCTACAAGCAACTCTTCAGCTAATTTCAAAGGTAGGTGATTTTTAGCAGTACCTTATAGGAAATTCTCATGAACAAAAAATGCATTCCACACATGTATTTCTAGGCATTTAACCTTTCAGTAATCTGCATGATGTATAAATTTAGATGCATTTGTCAAGTCATTTTTACCTTTGTATGTAAGATTGCTGTTTGGGAATAGAGGGTAATGTCCTATATTATTTAAGGTTGAATAAAATGATTTTAAAAATATGAATCCTTTTTTTTTTTGAGACGGAGTCTCACTCTGTCGCCCAGGCTGGAGTGCAGTGGTGCAATCTCGGCTCACTGCAAGCTCCGCCTCCCGGGTTCGTGCCATTCTCCTGCCTCAGCCTGACTGCAGGTGCCCGCCATCACGCCCAGCTAATTTTTGTATTTTTATTAGAGACGGGGTTTCACCATGTTAGCCAGAATAGTCTTGATCTCCTGACCTTGTGATCTGACTGCCTCGGCCTCCCAAAGTGCTGGGATTACAGGCGAGAGCCACTGCCCCTGGCCAAAATATGAATCCTATTTTAAAAGTTACTGGTCAGGCTCAGTGGCTCACACCTGTAATCCCAGCACTTTGGGAGGCTGAGGCAGATGACTCACTTGAGGTCAGGAGTTCGAGACCAGCCTGGCCAACATGGTGAAACCCTGACTCTACTAAAAATACAAAAATTAGCTGGGCATGGTGGCAGATGCCTGTAATCTCAGATACTCTAGAGGCTGTGGCAAGAGAATTGTTTGAACAGCGAGGTGGAGGTTGTGGTGAGCCAAGATTGCACCACTAAACTCCAGCCTGGGTAACAGAGTGAAAAAAAAAAAAAACAGTTACTTATAGTTTTAGTAATGATTTTCATGAGCAGACTTCATTCGGTAAAATAAATGCCTCAAAATGTTGAAAACAGTTTTTAGGTTCTAGGCCACTATTGTTCTGCCAGTAGTTAGCAGTACTGAAATGCTGAAAGTGAAAGCCAGCATGTTGAAGAAGAGTGTCATCAGACCCCAGAAATGCCAATAATTTTAACATAGCCAAAGCCTAATGATGGTGTATGAGTTCTGTCCTAATAGCAGATAGGAGAAGCAATAAAGAGGTTAGGATTGTGGAGTTTTTTGTTTGTTTGTTTGTTTTTGTTTTTGTTTTGAGACAGAGTCTCACTCTGTTGCCCAGGCTGGAGTGCAGTGGCCCAGATCTCAGTTCACTGCAGCCTCAGCCTCCCAAGCTCACCGATTCTCCCACTGCAGCCTCCTGGGTAGCTGGGGCCATAGGCACACACCACCATGCCCAGCTAATTTTTTTATTTTTGTCAAGATGGGATTTCGCCATGTTGCCCAGGCTGGTCTTGAACTCTTAGACTCATGTGATCTGCCCATCTTGGCTTCCCAACGGATAGTGGAGTCTTGATTCAGAGTGCCTGGGTTTGATTTTTGGCTCCACTCTTTACTGGCTATATGATCTTGGGCAAGTTACTAGCTCAGTTTCCTCATCAGTAAAATAATAACAGTAGTACCTGGCACATAGGTTGTGAGAAAATGAGATAATCATGCACAGAGCTTAGAATAGTCCCTATCTCATAATGCATACTCCATAAATATGAACTATCCTTAGTATTTACTGATCCACCTATTTCCATCTCATTGCCACCCACTCAGCCCAAGTTGCCTTCATCCCTCTACAGGCTTCTGCAATAGCCTCCAAACCAATGCCTCTCCATTCCCTTCCTGCACAATAGATAGTGATCTTTTACATATTTAAATCAGCACAGAGACCCAGCACAGTGGCTCATGCCTGTAATCCCAGCACTTTGGGAGGCCAAGTTTGGAGGATTGCTTGAGGCAAAGAGTTCAAGACCAGCCTGGGCAACACAGAGAGACTCTCACTCTACAAAAAATAAAATGTCAGCAGGGCATGGTGGCATGCACCTGTAGTCCTTGCTACTTGGGAAGCTGAGGCGGGAGAATCGTTTGAGCCCAGGAGGTGGAGGCTGTGTGATTGCGCCACTGCACTCCAGCCTAGACAACAGAGTGAGACCCTGTCTCAAAAAAAAAAAAAAGAAAAAAGGAAACAATATAAATTACTGAGTTAAAAGAAATTACTGTGATAAGAAGGAAAGATATAGGATGGTAGTTGAAAGGAGCACAAGAGCAAGTGAAAATTATTTTAAGTAGTGGAGATTTGCATAACTGCAGTCAGTGAAGGTGATACATTGAAGATGTTGGCATTGGAGAAGAGGAGAATGTGTATCACTTCTTCAAGAAGCAAGAGAAGATAAATCCAGAGCAGATTTAGAAACATGGGCTCTTGAGAGGAAAAGGGCATCTCTCCCTTTGTGAATAAAGAAGTTAGCTAATAGTTAATTACAGAGCACCAACTAAATGCCAGATGCTCTAAGTTCTTTACATGCACTGTCACATTTAATTCTTGCAGGAATATGATGAGGTAGGTGCAGTTATTATCCCCATTTTACGGATGAGAACACTAAGACTTAGGTTAAATAATTTGTCCCAAATTACACAGTTAGTTACTAGTAGATCAGACCTAAAACCCAGGTCCTGCAGAGCCTTTTGTAGGGATGGACAGTGATATGTGAGAGTGAAAGTGGGATGAACTCAGAAATTTGGAGCATTTCTGGTTTCAGGTGAAGATATTTGCTTTAAGAGTGATGAAAAGGAATATGGAACAGATTGGCACACAGTAGCATTTTGAATGAACATCTTATTATATCTGGTATCTTTCTAATCATTTGTCACTTCTCTTTAGGATTCAGATTTGATCAAGCACAGAAAAACATATATGACTATGGAGGAGATATATCAAAAATGCAAATGGAAACACCAGATCATACTTATTGTGAAAATGTTTATCAAGAACCAAATGTAACTAGATTAACGCCTGATTCTACTTATGGACTATAAAGTACTTTATTTCTATTCTGAGTTATAGACATTTGAGCCCTCCATCCATCAGTTATAGTCAAGGGATAGTGTATTCTGACTGGAATAACTTGTTTATATATTCTGGGCACAGAATCTAGCTCAGTTAAGTAAGGAAAATTGAGCAGAAATAGAACACTGGACTGAATACAATGATCATGGCAAATATAGAAATTATTCCTAGTGTTCTGAGAAACTGTAGTATTCTAACAGTTACACTTAAGTAAAGAGACTACATTTAGGTGCAAGAAACTTCAGACTGATGATTTTGCATGTTTACTGGAGGCATTTAGTGCAATCATGGAAGGCAGAGCTTTCGGTCCCTTTATCCCATATCCAAGTGTGCCTTGCTTCTTCCCCCATCTCCCGCTTTATCCCTCTCATTACTCCATTTTTTTCTTCACTGAACTTTTTTCTTTCTTCCTCTTGATTCTCTGTCTCCTTACTCATTATAGTTGTCTTTGCAATTCTGTTTCCCTCACACTTAGTTACTGCCTATTTTATGTCGTAGTTATTTCTTTTCTTTCTTTTGTAATGTGCTTTATCTTTCCTTGTTTACGTTTTTCTCTTTACTTGCTTTCATCAATGTTGTGCTTTCCTTTTTTCATTTTCCTTTCTACATCATTCCCCTAATCTCAGTTTTTTGGGGCCTACGATTTGCCTTCACTACTCTGCAGGCAATACAATTCTTTGGATTCCCATTCCCTTTCTTCCAGGTTAGAGCAGTGAATTAGTTTTTTATCACTGCATAATAAATTACCCCAAGACAGCAGCTTAAAGCACCAAAAGTTATTATCTTGTTCAGTTTCTGAGGGTTAGGAAACTGGGAGTGGTTTAGTTGGGTGGCTCTGGCTTGAAGTCTCTCAGGAGGTTGCAATAAAGATTTTGCCCAGGGCTGCAGTCAGCTGAAAGCTTGACTGGGTTGGAGAATCTGCCTACAAGACGGCACACGTGAACGGTTGTTGGCAGGAGGCCTCAATTCCTTGATACATAGACCTCCCCATAGGATAGCTTGAGTGCCCTCATAACATGGCTGAGCAAGCAACCTGAGAGAGAGAGCAAGGAGGAAGCCACAATGCCTTTTAAGACCTAGACTCAGAGGCCACACACCATCACTTCTGCCCTATTTTATTAATTAGAAATGCATCAAGTCAAGCCTATACTTATGGAGAGGGGAATTAAGCTCTATCTCTTAAAAGGAAGACTATCACAAAATTTGTGAAAACATTTAAAATCAACACAAAGAGAAAAGGAACAATCTTAGTGGTTCCTTTCAAAGGAAACCATAAGACATTGGTACAGATAGTTTGTTTAGGAGATAATCGCAGAAAACACAAATTAGAAATTAGATAATTAGAAATTAGAGAAATTAGAAATTAGAGAAAGTGACACACAGAAGGGAGAAAAACCAAAAAACATTTGTGTTAAGAATGGGTTATTGCTGTGGGTGTCCAGGCCTCAGTTTGCTAGGAATGCTCTGAGGAACCATACAGAGTGCACTTCAGAATTTTCCTGCTAGTGGACAGAGAAACCAGGTATTTATCTACCAGCATGAGGAGCCAGACATGACCAGGCAGCAATCATAGCTTTAGGTTCAGTGGAATCCTTACTGTGACCTCCAGGGGAGCCATTCCCTCACTGGATACAGGGAGGATACATGTAACCAGTGGCTACATGGACTCAGTTCTGCTGGGACAAGAAGCAGAAATTCCCAAGGGATCACTGAGAGTAGTGGTGAGAGGGGCCAACCTTATTTCCATCCCTTGGTTCTTGGACCCATATGTCATAACCGTATTTAAGTTATTTAGACAGAGCACCATATAATGGCCCTTGGTTCAATGTATATATCACATCCTGGAGGAAAATGCTCCAACCTAGCTGCCTGTCCTACTCAAGCTAGAACCTTAGGTTACTCTTTAATAGGCCAATTTAACACTCTAATAGTTTCTGGATTGTGTGGCATATGATAGGACTAGTGTTTTCCATGGTCATATACTCATTTTTAAAATTCCTTTACTGTAAAATTGGTCCCTTGGTTAGAAAGCCCATAATAGTAAATCATGCATTTTATAGGTCCTTAAATAGTGGTCCTTAAATAGTGGTTCTGATAGAGCCACCATGGTCAAGAAAGGCAAATCCATACCTGCACCAAGTAGCAATCCCTGTTAGGAATGAATTGCTGCAATGTCCAAATAAGAATGGGTCTGTTATAATCATGTTGCCACCAAATAACTGATTGGTCTTTTCAAATGATGGTGCCATATCAAGGCCAAGTGTCATTCAGCAGTGGAAGCAGCTAGATTAGTTTTTCTGAGAAAAGGCCCATGATTTTGGGCCCTTGGCTTCCATCCATGCCATCATGACTCTTCTGTACATGAGCTAATTGCATAAGCACTAGGGTGGCCAAGAGCATGTTGGCTGGCCCTCAGTGCCAAAGTCACCTTATCCATCTGGTTGTTCAGTGTGTCTTCTGTAGTGGATGCTCTCTGGTAAGCATAAAAGTGATAAGTGAAGATCCACACCTTATAAGTCAATCGTTATGACATTTCCCAGATTTCCTTGTCTCTGATCTAATTTTGCCCTTTCCGAGTTAAGTACCTGACCAATGAGTCAAACTATTTGCCACTGCCCAAGAATTCATGTATATCTCTACTTAAGGCTACTTCTTGCTCAATAAGAAGTGAATGACCAAGTATAGTGCTCAAAGCTTTGCCCACTAGGATTTTCCCTTACCGCTGTTCTTTAGGGCTATACCTAAGTGGGGCTGTAGTAAGGCATCAATCCAGTTTTAGCTTGAGCCAACTCATTCATGAACAAGGCCCAAGTTCATAGGGAACTTCTCTACCTCGAGTGACATACCATAGTATAACATAGTCAGTATCATCAGTGTGGGCTGAGAGAGAAGCATTTGGGCAACTGCATTAGGTGACGTGGAGATGAGGGCTTTTGTTGTGTAACTTACTTGTGCTTTTCAAATCTGCTGGAGATAATTCCCAAATGTCTCATGTAATGGGTATCTACTGTGCCTGCTAGATCTGACAGTTCACAGCAAATAACCTCCCCCCTTGAAATCTGTCAGATATTACCCCTTTTTGAGAAACTATATCCATGACTATTTACTCTCCCAGACATTCCATGTAACATTTATCACCAAGCCCTGCTTGAGGAGTAAGAAAGTAAAGCAGCTGGCCTGTGCTCCCTTCACTTTGTCAAGGGAACTTCTAGGTATATCTAATGTTATTTGTCCTTGTGTAGAAGTTCCTTAGTAGGCTGACCCTGAGTAAGGGTTACTTAAATAAACCCAGGAGCTATGGATTTCTGAGGCATGGCTTCCTGAAGAATGTTATATAACCTATACGATTCCATGGGGTATCAAATTGAGACGTTTTGTGATTTAAATATCCCTGCTCTGTGTAATGCAAACCCACAAAACCTTAACTGGAGACCTAATCTGTTATTCTAGGCCAGATAACCCATGTTCAGTGTGGCTGAAGCTCCACAGTCCAGCTGTCCCAGACCTTTCTCTGCCTTGTCTGAGCCTTGATTCCCTGTATCATTGAAATTATTTGTAAAACTTCATACTGAATGAAATCTTTATGTGAATCTGACATGACAATCCAATCTTTTGTTAGTTCACATACTAATATCATCACGTAAATACCTGCTGAATTCATGTATTTCATCTGTGCTGTCACAAACATAGACCATGCCACCATCATCTTTTGCTAACTGGTTTCTTTGACTCAGGTCTTGTTTTCCACACCACAGCCAAAGTGATCTTTCTAAATACAAATGTATTTAATTTTCTTCACTTAAAACACTTCAGTGCCACCTCATGGCAGCCAGGTTAAATCCAAACTTTTAAATATAGTTACAGTGTCCTTGAGGAGTGATATGGTTTGGATTTGTGTCCCCGCCCAAATCTCATGTAATTGTAATCCCCATTGTTGGAGGAGGGGTCTGGTGGGAGGTGATTGGATCATGGGGGTGGGTTTCCCCCTTCCTGTTTTCATGATAGTGAGTTCTCACGAGATCTGGTTGTTTAAAAGTGTGTAGCGTGTCTCCTTTGCCCTCTTCCTCCTGCTCCAGCCATGTAGGACTTGCCTGTTTCTCCTTCACCTTCTGTCATGATTGTAAGTTTCCTGAGGCCACCTCAGCCATGCTTCCTGTGCAGCCTGTGGAACCAGACCCAATTAAATCTCTTTTCTTTATAGATTACCCAGTCTCAGGTAGTTCTTTATAAGCAATGAGAGAACAGACTAGTACAATGATCTTGCCCCTCTTCACCTCTCCAGACTCACCTTTCTCCACTTTCCATCCCCATACTATTAATATTCCATCATTTTCTATATAACCTATAACCTAGCCATATTGAAGTTTTCAGTTTTGTAAATGCACGATTCTGTCTTCCCACCAGCTGATTGCCCTGTCTGAAATGCTCCCTCATCAGTTCCTCCAATACCATTTTCCCAATATTCTGTGGAATATTGGTGAGTGTGGTTGTCTGTTGGCATCCCCGGGGGATTTGTTCCGGGCTCGCACAGACACCAAAATCTGCGGATGTTCAAGTCCCTTACATAAGACAACGTCGTGTTTACATATAACCTATACACATCCTCCTATATTAGTTTAAGGCATCTCCAGATGACTTATAATACCTGATACAATGTAAGTGCTATATAAATAGTTGTTATACTATATTGCTTAAAAATCTGTGTTATTTTAATTGTTATATTGGTATTTTTTATGTTTCAGATATTTTTTGTATGCAGTTGGTTGAATCTGTGAATGCAGAACCCTCAGATATGAGGGCCGACCATGTTTATTTGGCTGGAATTAACACAAAAAAATCTGATTAATAGTGATTTAAACAAAGAGGACTGTTTTCCTCAAATAGTCTATTCCACAAGTTACGTTTGTTCAGCTCTTTAATGATGCCATCACATAGCAAGGCTCTTTCTACCTTTTTGCTCTACCATCTTTAATATGTGGCTTGTTGTGTTTGAGCGTGTTCTCTTATGGTTGCAAGATGGCTATGAAAACTCCACACATCATGTCCATGATAGACAGAAAAGGGGCACCATAGCAAGTTCTCCTTTTATCAGAAAAGCAAAAGCCTTACTAGAAGCCCCTGCCTAAGTCACCTTAGACGTCGTTGAACAAAACTGGGTCACAGGGGCACCCTTGGCTAAAAGAAGCTAGAAAAGCAAAAATCTGTCTTTCAGTTTCCACAGTGGAAGGAATAAAGGATTGGAGATGACTGCTGGGTCAAAGGAACAGAGTCCACCACACTCTCCAGTCTGAATTACTCTATGTTCCCCAAAGCACCTTGTACTTTTACCCATCATGACACTTAGCACATTGTATCTTTAAAAAACTGTCCATAATCCTAATAGACCAATGTTTATACCTCAAGTATAAAAACAAATCAGCCAGAAAATCTATTATTTAATAATAGATTTAATTTAAAAATCTGATTTACTGAGATAAAATTTACATACAGTTTACCCATTTTGAGTGTTCAGCTTGATGAGTTTTAACAAATATATGCATTACTGTGATTTCCACAATATGTAAGACATTTCCATGACCTCCAAATTGTGCGTCTTTGTAGTTAACTGACTCACTCCAACTTAAGCCTCTGTCAACCACTAATCTCTCCATCACTAACATTCTGCCTTTTCTAGAATGTTATATAAATGAAATCATATAGTATGTGGTATTTTTTTGTCCCACTTCTTTCATTTAGCATAATGCTTTTGAGATTCATCCATGTTGTATCAGTAATTCATTCCTTGTTTAATGACTAGTGTTCCATATCACAATATGTTTATTCATTCACCAGCTGATAGACATTTCATTGTTTCCAGGTTGGGGCCATTAAAAAAAAGCCGCTATTGACATTCATACACAAGTTTTTGTTTGTTTTTGAGACACAGTTTCACTTTGTTGCCCTGGCTGGAGTGCAGTGGCATAGTCTCGGCTCACTGCAACTCTGGGGCTCAAGCGATTCTCATGCCTCAGACTCCCAAGGAGTTGGCATTACAGGCACCTGCCAACATGCTCAGCTAATTTTTTTTTTTTTCAGACGGAGTTTTGCTCTTGTTGCCAGGCTGGACTGCAATGGTGCAATCGTGGCTCACCACAACCTCCGCCTCCTGGGTTCAAGCAATTCTCCTGCCTCAGCCTTCCAAGTAGCTGAGATTACAGGCACCTGCCACCACGCTCAGCTAATTTTTGTATTTTAGTAGAGACAGGGTTTTCCATGTTGGTTAGGTTGGTCTCGAACTCCTGACCTCAGGTGATCTACCCACCTCGGCCTCCCAAAGTGCTGGGATTACAGGTGTGAGCTACCATGCCCAACTCATGCTCAGCTAATTTTTGTATTCTTAGTAGAGACAGGGTTTTAACATGTTGGCCAGGCTGGTCTCGAACTCCTGACCTCAACTGATCCACCCACCTCGGCCTCCCAAAGTGCTGGGATTACAGGTGTAAGCCACCATGCCTGGCCTCATGCACAAGTCTTTATGGGGACATGTTTTAATTTCTCTTGGGAAATACCTGAGAGTGGGATTGCTCTGATGAACAATAAGTATACATTTAACTCTTTGTTGTATTTTACTTTGGGTTCCAGGATACATGTGCAAAACATGCAGTTTTGTTATATAGGTATACATGTGCCATAGTGGTTTGCTGCACCTATCAACCCATCATCTAGGTTTTAAACCCTGCAGCATTAGGTATTTGTCCTACTGCTCTCCCTCCCCTTGCCATCCACCTGCCGGTGGCCCCAGTGTGTGTTGCTTGCCTCCCTGTGTCCACGTGTTCTCCTCCCACTTATGAGTGAGATGTGGTGTTTAGTTTTCTGTTCCTGTGTTAGTTTGCTGAGGATGATGGCTTCAAGCTTCATCCATGTCCGTTGTAAAGGACATGATCTTGTTCTTTTTTATGGCTGCATAGTATTCCATGATGTATATGTGCCACATTTTCTTTATCCAGTTTATCATCGATAGGCATTTGGGTTGGTTCCAAGTCTTAGCTATTGTAAATAGTGCTGCGATAAACATGATGTGTGTGTGTCTTTATAGTAGAACGATTTATATCCCTTTGGGTATATACCCAGTAGTAGGATTGCTGGGTCAAATGGTATTTCTGGTTCTAGCTTCTTGAGGAATTGCCACACTGTCTTCCACCATGGTTGAACTAATTTACATTCCCACCAATAGTGTAAAAGCATTCCTATTTCTCCACAGCCTCAGCAGCATCTATTGTTTCTTGACTTTTTAATAATCGCCATTCTGAGATGGTATCTCATTGTGGTTTTGATTTACATTTCTCTAATCATCAGTGATGTTGAGCTTTTCTTCATACGTTTGTTGGCTGCATAAAGGTCTTGTTTTGAGAAGTGTCTGTTCATATCCTTTGCCCACTTTTTGATGGGGTTGTTTTTGTCTTGTAAATTTAAGTTCCTTGTAGATTCTGGATATTAGAAGCTGGAGGCCTCATGCTACCTGACTTCAAACTGTTCTACAATGCTAGAGTAACCAAAACAGCATGGTACTGGTACCAAAACAGACATATAGACCCATGGATCAGAACAGAGACCTCAGAAATAACACCACACATGTACAACCATCTGATCTTCGACAAACCTGACAAAAGCAATGGGGAAAAGATTCCCTATTAAATAAATGGTGCTGGGAAAACTGGCTAGCCATATGCAGAAAAATGAAACTGGACCCTTTCCTCACACTTTACACAAAAATTAACTCAAGATGGATTAAAGACTTAAATGTGGCTGGGCACGGTAGCTCATACCTGTAATCCTAGCACTTTGGGAGGCTGAGGTGGGTGGATCACCTGAGGTCAGGAGTTCAAGACCAGCCTGGCCAACACGGCGAAAGCCTGTCTCTACTAAAAATACAAAAATTAGCCGGGCATGGTGGCGGGGGCCTCTAATCCCAGCTACTCACGAGGCTGAGGCAGGAGAATCGCTTGAACCTGACGGGTGGAGGTTGCAGTGAGCCGAGATTTTGCCACTTTACTCCAGCCTGGGCATAAGAGCGAAACTCCATCTTGGTCGGGGGGAGAAAAAGACTTAAGTGTAAAACCCCAAACCATAAACACCCTAGGAGAAAACCTAGGCAGTACCATTCAGGACATAGGCATGGGCAAGGACTTCATAACAAAAACACCAAAAGCAATTGCAACAAAAGCCAGAATTGACAAATGGGATCTAATTAAACTAAAGAGCTTTTGCAAAGCAAAAGAAACTAGCATCAGAGTGCACAGGCAACCTACAGAATGGGAGACAATTTTTGCAATCTATGCATCAGTTTATTTTATAATCTGCTTTCTAAGGTGGCTATACTATTTTGCATTTCCACCAGCAGTAAATAACTTTCAGTTGCTCCACTTGGTTTTTATAAATTGGTATTGTCTGATGTTTTAACTTTGCTTTTCTAGAGGATGTATAACAGTGAATGACATCTTCTTGTGATTTTAATTTGCATTTCCCCAATGACTAGTGATGATGAGGATTTCTAACTTGCCATTTTTAATATCTTCTTCACCAAAGTGTCTGTTCAAATCTTTGGGCAATTTTAATTAGGTGTGTATCTCCTTATTTTGTGTTGAAAGATTTAAAAAATATATTCTAAAACCAAATCCTTTATCACATACTGTTTTGCCAGTTTGTGGCTTTTGTTTTCATTTTCTTAACAATGTCTTTTGATGAGAAAGAGATTTTAATAATGCCCAAGTTACCATTTTTTCTTCACCGGTTCCTGCTTTTAGTGTCTTATCTAGGAAATCATTGCCTAAACCAAGGTCATAAAGTTCTTCTGCAAAATTTAGCTCTCACATTTAAATATATGATCCATTTCTAGTTTATTGTATGTAGTGAGGGAAGGTTTGAGATTCATTTTCTTGAATATGGATATGCACCATTTATTGGAAAGACATCTTTTCTCTGTTACCTTGAAGACTTTGCTGAAAATCAGTAATCACTATGTTGGTCTATTTCTAGACTCCCTGTCCTGCTCCATTAATCTGTGTGTCTGTCTTTATGGCAATATCACCTTGTGTTTCTTTTTTTTTTTCCTTTTTCTTTTATTGGTTGATTGATTGAGATGAAGTCTCTCTCTGTCACCCAGGTTGGAGTGCAGTGGTATAGTCTCAGCTCACTGTAACCTCCACCTCCCGGGTTCAAGCGATTCTCCTGCCTCAGCCTTCTGAGTAGCTGGGATTACAGGTATGCACCACCACCCCTGGCTAATTTTTGTACTTGGGTAATACACATATTTTATATGCCCAATCGTTTCATATTTTTGATGCTATTTTTTAAAAATTTCAACTTCAGACTGGTATTGATGCTATATAGAAATATTGTTGATGTCTTGTATATTGACATTTACCATGTGACATTGTTAATTCTAGAATTAAAGAAATACAGAATCTTTAGGATTTTCTACATATAGATGTTTGTCTTGTGCAAATGAAGATAACTGTAATTCTTTTCAAACGGTATGTCTTTTATTGCTTTCTATTTATATTACTGCATGGCTAGAAACTCCAGCGCAATGTGGAATAGAAGTGGTAAGAGTGGCATCCTTGCCTCATTCCTGATCTTTGGAGATAACCAAGGTTTTCCTCATTAAATATGATGTGAGCTGTTTTTCACAGATGTCCTTTGTCACATGTCTTTTATTCCTAGTTTGATGAGTTTTATCATGAATAAGTATTGAATTTTCTCACAAGCTTTTTCTGCACTACTGGCATGATCATATGGCTTATTTAGTTACATTGATTGAGTCAATCTGGAATAATGCCATTTGGTCATGATTTACCTCTTATATTGATAGAATTGATTTGCTAATATTTTGTGAGGAATTTTATGTAAGTGTTCATGGAGGATATTGATCTTTAGTTTTCTTTCTTGTAATTCTTTTTTTTTTTTTTTGAGACAGAATCTCACTCTGTCACCCAGGCTGGAGTGCAATGGCACGTCTCGGCCCACTGCAACCTCTGCCTCCTGGGTTCAAGCGATTCTTGTGCCATGCACCACCACGCCTAATATATGTATTTTTAAATCTTTGGTAGAGATGAGGTCCCACCATGTTGGCCAGGCGGGTCTTGAACTCCTGACTTAAAGTGATCTGCTGCCTTGGCCTCCCAAAGTGCTGGGATTACAGGTGTAATCCTGGCATCTTTCTTGTAATTTTCTGTCTGGTTTTGATATGAGTATGCTGGCTTCATAAAATGGGTTATTCTAATATTATAAAGAGTTTTTGCAGAATTGATATTATTTTGTAGATGGCACTGACTTACCACAATTATTTTCTGTGTTTTTGTCCTTTTCATGTTTGAAATGCCTATGAGGTCCACTTGTCCATGATGCTTTACACTGCAGTGATTTAAAATAAATCTGGCAAGCAGCTAATTTCCTTTTTCTCTCTTAAAACCTTTGCAACTCTGATAATCATGGAAATCTAAAAACATTTTTTAAAAAATAAGAATTACTGGCCAGGCACAGTGGCTCACGCCTGTAATCCCAGCACTTTGGGGTGCTGAGGCGGGCAGATCACTTGAGGTCAGGAGTTTTGAGACCAGCCTGGCCAACATGGTGAAACCTTGTCTCTATGAAAAATACAAAAATTAGCTGGACATGGTGGTGGGCACCTGTAGTCCCAGCTACTCAGAGGCTGAGGCAGGAGAATTACTTGAACCTGGGAGGCAGAGGTTGCAGTGAGCTGAGACAGTGCTGCTGCACTCCAGCCTGGGCAACAGAGCGGGACTCCATCTAGGAATGAATGAATGAATGAATGAATGAATAAATGAATAAATAAGGTTTAGTAGTATTTACAAAGGACTAGAAGTTTATATTAAATATTCAAACACAAATATTCAAACACTACAGTAGGGAACATTTTGGGTAGTTTTCAAGTAACCTAACATTACCATCTCCTAACAAGGCTAACAATACACAGAATCAGGTTTTGAAACCGTCAATTGAAGGATATCTTCTGTTTCTAAAACTTCTTAGAATACCATTTATAGGATTGGTGTAAAATATACAATGCTTCTACTTTTAAGAGTCACCCACACCCATTATATTTGCTACTCAGACATAAAAACAGAAAATAACAAGTATTGATAAGGATGTTGAGAAATTGGAATCCTTGTGCACTGATGGTGGAGTTGTAAAATGGTTCAGCCACTGTGGAAAAACAGTATGGTGGTTCCTTAAAAAGTTAAAAATAGAATGACTATATGATCCAACAATTCCATTTCTGGGTATAAAGAAAAAAGAGTTCTGAAGACATATTTGTATACCTATGTAAATAGTGACAATATTCACGATAGTCAAAGGGCAGAGACAACTCTGGTATCCATTGATGGATGAATGGATAAACAAAATATATACAGTATATACACACACACAATGGAATATTATTCAACCTTAAAAAGGAAGGAAATTCTGCAATGTATTACAACATAGATGAACCTTGAGGACATTATGCTAAGTGAAATAAGCTAGTCACAGAGACAAATATTGCATGATTCTACTTATAAAAGGTACAGTACCTGGAATGTCAAATTCAGAGAGACAGAAGGTAGAACAGTGGTTCCTAGAGGCTGGATGAATAGAGGAATGGGGAGTTGTTGAATGGGTATAGAATTTTAGTTTTGTAAGGTTAAAGGAGTGCTGGAGGTTGGTTGCACAACAACCACTGTATCATTGTATCGCTATGAACTGTATACTTAAAAATGAGATGGTATATTTTGTTCTGTGTGTGTTTTTTAAGTGACTCACCATTAGTAGTATACCAGCTATGAACACACACTTATATCAGGGCAAGAACTATATGCAAGATCATGACCACTTCTCTCCTATATGTTTCTGTCCCAGTATGGGAATACTGACCTTAACCTTTAATACTGTGTCTCAGTGTTCAGTGCTCTTTGTGTCGCTGGATTACTTCAAATCAGCAATGTGTCTTATGTTGACTGCTAAGCTTTAATTCTCACGGGAGAATTATAATATCTTTCCTATTTTCCTGATTTTGTTACTGATTTTTCTTGGGATTCAAAATTTGGAAAAACAAAATTTCTCAAGAAATGCTGGAAAGGAAATCCCACTTGGAAACACTAACCAAAACATTTGCAAACAAAATAAAGCAATAGATAAAATGGACCAGCTGAGGTTATACTAGGAGTATAAGATGATTTAACCTTAGAAAATCAAACAGTGTAGTTTACATTAACATTCAAGGAAAATAATCATCATCAGTAAACGCAGATAAACCGCCAAAATTCACCATCTGTAATAAAACCTCACAGCAACCTAGGGACAGAAAGGAACTTCTTTAATCTGATAAGGGAAATATACACATTAAAGAAAACAAAAATCAAACCCTGCAGCAAACAGTAAATTTAAAGGTAAACACTAACATTTTTATCTTTGACATGAGGCGTGGAACAGAATGTCCCAACATTCTACGGATGATTGTGCTAAATAGAAGTCCTAGCCAGTAAAGGAAAAAAATAAAAAGCAAACAGTATGGGATTGGAATATGATCCAACAATTCCATTTCCAACATTACTCACAGATGATATGATTATATACATAGAAAATCCAAACATTACTCACAGATGATATGATTATATACATAGAAAAATCCGAAAGAATCCAGATATATTTCTAGAAAGAATTAAAAGAGGTTACTGTGGTTACTGGATAGAAAATCAATATGTAAAACTAATTTTAATTTTAACAGTAATAATTAGGAAAAACTTATAAAAAAAAAAGTCCTTTATAAGAACATTAAAAAAATAAAGTGCTTACGAATCAACATAGTGAACTATGCAAGATCTCTGCAAGGAAAACTAAAACTTAACTGAGTGACATTAGGAACGGGGGGGAAAATCCCTACCTGAAAGATTTAACCATAAATGAAAACACTAATAAAAATGTCTGTCAACCAAAAAAACTCCATTAAGAGAATGAAGACACAAGCCACAGAATCAGAAAAGATGTTAGCTAAGATGTTATGTAACCAACAAAGGATCAGTAGAAATATCAGCAAAGAATATGTACAGGCAATTCATCAAAGAGAAAATCATACTGACTAACAAGCATATACTAAAAAGTTTAATCTCCCTAATAATTAGTGAGGTACAAATTAAAATGAGACATACCATTTGAATCCCATCGAAATAACTATTTTATTTTGAAAATATCAAGTGAGGCAGCAAAATCACCCCTGGTTTTAAGAACCACTGCTTTTGGATCATACACAATGAAAGTATATATTTCTATATACTGTTGTACATAAAACTATGTATGCTGTACTTTTAATGGCAAAGGGATTTTTCAGAGGATAAATGTCTATTATGAGATCTCCTTACTTAACAAATTCTGAGTCGTTATAATCTTTGTGGAAACTGACTCCACTATATTCATGCAAAATTCAGTTTGTTAAAATCTAGGCAAAAGAGCCTAAAACTCTGAAGAGGACTGAATTTATTTTAAAAATATGATAAACAAGTAAAAAACTTTGCATTTAGGATACCAGGATCTTTGCACTTGTCATATTCTAGTACAGATCTTTTAGGCTAGAAATGTCAACTAGATCACTTTCTAGGCCCAAAGAAAGAACATTGATATTTGCCTTTTTGTCAGGAGGCGATTAAGAAACACTACTAGGATACTTAGACTGAGATGCAACATTATCAGACTGGCTGTGCGGCAGGCTCCCTGGATCACACTGCATCGTCAGTTGCCTATCCTCCTCAGATTGGGAGCTTTATATAGGCAGATTATGCCTGCCTTGCTCACTGCTTTCTCCTTAGGAACAAGTCCCATGCCTGGCACACAGAACACACAAATATTTGAATAAAGTGAATGAGTCTTAGTATATGCTTTTAGAATTATTTATTCAAAAACACTTTATAATAGATTCAGGTAACAGTCAAGTAATACAATCAATAGTACTAAAATAAATCTATAGAAAATAGATTTCATTAAGGTGCAATTAAAATACTTGAAATTGGGACACATCTCTATATTTCAAACCAACATACTGGCTTTCTACTTTTTAAAAGACTATTCTAGTCTTTAAGATGTCCAAAGTTTTTCCTCTTTGCTTTTATTTGCTTTGGACCATATTTAAATTTTTAACATTCCTAAGTGCATACATTTTAGGCATATACTATAATGACCAAGAGTTTTTTGTGAACCTACTGATTAGGTAGACACTTTGGGGAGGTATGACCTGCACAAAGTAGGGTGGGAGGGCTATTATCTCCCTTAATCTGGACACAACTGTTCAAGCAGTCTATAATTTATTAGCTTCTCTTAATAGCTTCACTATTTGGTTTTCATTGACCTTTTGAGCAACTGACTGGCAAACCCCAGGTTCTTTTCACCTGAAATCTTTTCATGTTAGATATTGTCCATATTACACTTGTACTTATAATTTACTATCTTCTTGCCTTGGACAACTTATTTCTCCAAATTTTGATTTCTGCAGCAGTAAATTGGGATTTCACTAATCTTGCAAGGCAAAGATCAGAGATGCTGCATATAATATGTGTCAGTGACTTAGCATACAACAAATATTCTATGATTAATATTTTCAAAATCTAACTACTCCTCTTTTGTCCTTGGCAGTTTTCTAAGTCATTTGCAGAAAGTGTTCCAGCTTGCCCGGCATGGTGGTGGGCACCTGTAATCCCAGCTACTCGAAAGGCTGAGGCCAGAGAATCTCTTGAACCTGGGAGGTGGAGGTTGCTATAAGCCAAAATCATGCCATTGCACTCTAGCCTGGGTGACAAGAGCAAAACTCCGTCTCAAGAAAAAAAAAAACAGAAATGTATTTGGATTTTTCCTAGTAAGATCACTGTGTTACTAAATAATGAAGAACCCAGGACTTGCCAAAGGCAGGCAGTGGGAATTAAATGTACCTCCTTCCACCCCTAACATAAAGGTGAGACACATGGAAGCTTATACTCTCAGTGAAAAAGGCATCAATCAAATATTCTGCCCACTAGCACAGGGAGATGAGGAGGAAGTATGTCTGCCTTGGCCGGAGAAATCTCCTATCAGTAAGTTATACTACACTTCAGGTATGGAAACCCTAAAGCCAAGAAATTAAAAATAAGAATGGGCTGTGTCAGCAACAGCCCCGGGAATGTGACATAAACAGAGACTCACGATTCCCATAGATAAAGCCTTGCTGAAAATAAACTCAATTTTCACAAAGACAAAAATGGATAAAGTCTATCAAATACAAAAATCAACAGATATAAACAGCAGGAACTAAATTTAATAGAACTATTAGCGTGACTATCAAGTACAGACATTTAAAATAATTAGTGACATAAAAAGAAAACATTAAAAAATGACATCAAGAAACAGAGATCTGAAAAAATGATGCATAATTAGAAATGAAAGCCAATTTCTGAAAGAAGCCCAAGGGATAGGGTAAAAGAGATTATATACAGCTGACAAGAGAATTCATGAACTAGAAGGCAATATATGAAGGTATCACAGAAAGATAACATATATGGACAATACAGAAGGGCTTAAAAGATAAAGAGAATAGAATGAGAAGTTTCAATACACACTTTAAAAAATAGTAACTACACTAACTGTGTCTTTGAAATTTGTTCTCCGTAACAGCTTCATTATTTAGTAACACAGTGATCTTACTAGGAAAAATCCAAATACATTTCTGTTTTTTTTTTTTTCTTGAGATGGAGTTTTGCTCTTGTCACCCAGGCTAGAGTGCAATGGCATGATTTTGGCTCACAGCAACCTCCACCTCCCAGGTTCAAGAGATTCTCCGGCCTCAGCCTTTCGAGTAGCTGGGATTACAGGTGCCCACCACCATGCCTGGCTAATTTTTGTATTTTTAGTAGAGACGAGGTTTCACCATACTGGCCAAGCTAGTGTCTTGGCCAGGCTGGTCTCAAACTCCCGACCTTGTGATCCGCCCACCTCAGCCTCCCGAAGTGCCGGGATTACAGGCGTGAGCTGCTGTATCCAGCCCGAATAACCATTATTTCTAAAGAGTGAGAGCAGAGATGTTTCTTAAGACCATCAAAACATTTTTGAGTGGTGATTAAATCAAGTATTAAAACCAATATTCAAAAAAAACCCACAATAGTTCTTAGTTAAATATGAATCCCTACTTAAAGTATGTTGGCAGGTTAAAAATAAAGGCTAAAATATAATTTCTAAAGGCTGAATGCAAGGGTAATCATATGCTGAAGATCACACCCAAGCTTTCCATCCTGGGAAAAGTCGGCTGAGATTTTTGGGGTCCATGGCCTGCTGTATGAGCAGATTCACTTGTCCACCAACACTGAGCACAGTGCCTTCTTCCACTCCTTTCAGTTTCTCTTGTAGTCTCATTAAGACACGTTCAGCTACTTTGTTGAAACTCTGGTCAATATCACTAAGGACAAAAACACAAAGGTTTCAGTGAGGTGAACAGTTTAAAGGCCTTGGGAATAAGAAAATCTGAACAACTGACAGGACCTTCTTAAAATACTGCTCACCTGAGATTTCGTTTGCATTCTTGGTCATCTGCATTCAGAGTAGGGTGAAGCTCAGTTTCATCTTCTGGCCTCTGCTGTAAATACAAAGCTTTCAAAGGATTCATGGTCCAGTCAAAGAGTGGATCATACAGAAGGACCTAAACAGAGAGAACATATGTATTAAAAGAACAATGTACATTTTAATCACATACTTAGAAACAGTAGAACCAGTATCATACAAATAACAGAGGCCAGTCACGTGGTAGATGATGGGGGAGGGGAACAAACATCATACACGCTTCATGTTTCCTTGTGGAGGAAACTATCCTAGCATAATGCTCCAAGCTTCTCATTCAACCCTGAATTCATTCTTCTTCCATGGTTAGGGGTGACATCCCCTGACCCATGTTTCCCAACTGGATGGAACTAATCTATTAAAAGGAGATAAGCATTAGTCACTTTCTTTCCTTCTCTCTCTACTCTTAACCCTGGGTTAGGGTATTTGCTTTGTAGGGCCCAATTCTTCCTCAGCCAGGCTGTCTCAAGATATAGATTGGGTTGTGGGGACTGCAGAGCATGAGCAAGCCTATTTGGACCTCACTCCTAAGCCATCTTCTCCAATAGTTTTATCAGTAACAAACCTGAAATTCTGATCTCTACTCTATTCCTATGGCTCTTTTTCTCTCAGTTCTAAATCTGGGTGGATCCAGAAAGGTATAATTTATTGAAACCTCCTGAAAACCCAAGGTTTGGTGCTGTGTTTGGAATCTTGAGATATGTATTAGGTGTAGAATTAGGATACCAAAACAACTGACATGGCTAGAACAAGTGGCTTTAGGTCTTAAATTTTAGAAAGTGAGGTCATGAGGAATCTGATATTGGCAGTTCAGAACAGTTAACTGCTCTGGTATTTATAAACACAGAACTTAAAAAAAATAGGCTTTGGCAAACGCTTACAAATCTTAGTAGTAAGTGGAGACAATACGAAGAATGATTCTATAGGGCATTCCAGTATTACAAGGTTGGAACACTTTTTTGCTGCTGCCTGTACACAGTTTCTCAGTAAATCTGCAGGTTGGGACTATAAAATGTCTTTAGCAGATTTAGTTTCAGGACATGTACTATATTAGCAGAACCAAAATCTCTCTATTTTTTAATGCTGTTTTGAGTGTCCTCCAGGACCATTAAATACTGTGGAGAAACTGGGCTTGATTACATGTAGCTTGTTCGTAAGTTCAAGGGTTTCTATGTGACTTCAAGTTGGGCATTGACATGGCTTTAGATTTCAGAGATCCAAACCAGTTTCACCCACAAAAGGAAAATATTAGTATATTTTATTAATGAACTAATGAAAAGGAATGAAGGCCTCTAATATAGACTAGATGGTTTTCTTGGGTTGAAGTAGAAGAAAAATCCAAATTACTTCAAAACCAAGGGCTTGTGTCACGAGTCACACTTGGAAATATTAGAATTAAGGAGGAACTGGAATAAGTAAAAAATTATGCTTCAGTCTGACAAGACAGAAGTGGTTGGAAACAGTAAAGTCAATAGAGACTGATTAAGCTAGAGCAGGGTTTCTCACTCTCAGCACTACTGTCATTTTGGATGGGATATTTCTTTGCTGTGGGGGCTAACTTGTACATTCTGGGGTGTTCACCAGCATCCCTGGCCTCTACCCAGTAGATGCCAATACTGTCCTCATCTCCCATCCCCAATTGTGACAACCAAAAATGCCTCCAGACATTGCCAACTGTCCTCTTGGGGACAAAATTGCTCTTGGCTAAGCATCATTGAGCTAGAGGGAGAGAGATATTTCCTTAGCAGGACATATAAAATCTTTAGAGGACAGAATGGTCCATTGGGAAGAAAATGAAATCTTGAAGGCCAGGAGAGACAAATACACTGAGAGGAAAAGGGAAATACACCCAGGTCAAAGTGCTCTGAAGAAGGGGCTTAGGAAGCAGGGAGATCAGATCAGAAATAATGACTGTGTCTCAATGAAATCTAAGAGAAGAAAAGAATCCAAGAGGAGAGAAATGATGTCCCAGAGGACTGGGAACCTGGATGCTATTGAGAAGCACCCTCCTAAAGCTGAAGGCAGAAAGTGGTCTTACTGTGTTAAGATCACTGGGGAAGTTATTATTGAAGATTGGGATAATCACACCAAATGATTTTGGGAAATTCAGACAGATTTACGGAGGGAAGATCAGGTAGATGAGTGTAAAAATACACAAAGCATTGGAGGGTGTGTTTAAAGGTGAGAGTTATTGTAGGTGGAGATGCAAATCACTTTTCAGACTCAAAACCCTGACTCAGGAAATCCAAAGTCCTTACAATGGCAAAGAATCTGGGCACTGTCACTTCTCTAATTTGATCTCCTACCACTCTAAAAAATGAAGTCCATAAGCAGTTTGGCATTAAACTAGTAAGATTTTTGAGGCCCTAAAAGAACTACCGTCTTCTGGTGAATGTTAGGTAGGATAAAACTACTGGAAGAAACTCCCAACTCCACCTTAGCATAAAAATCCCTTCTGACTGAGACTAGGTAGAGTAAAATACTAAAGAATATGTTAAGCTGCTTTGACTCTTTAATTTGAAAAGTTTGGGGTTTTTTTTTTTATTTGTTTTTTTTTTTTTTTTAAAGACAGAGTCTTGCTCTTGTCGCCCAGGTTGGAGGGCAATGGCACGATTTTGGCTCACTATAACCTCCGCCTCCTGGGTTCAAGCGATTCTCCTGCCTCAGCCTCCTGAGAAGTTGGGATTACAGCTGCCTGCCACCACACCCAGCTAATTTTTGTATTTTTATTAGAGATGGGGTTTCACCATGTTGGCCAAACTGGTCTCGAACTCCTAACCTCAGGTGATCCACCCCTCTCGGCCTCTCAAAATGCCGGGATTACAGGCGTGAGCCACCGCACCTGGCCTGGGCTTCTTTTTCTTACATGACCAAGTGCAAGATAATATAACTTTAGAGTTTAATTTCGACATTATTGAGGCATCCATGTTATCATGTATTCTTTTTTTAAAATGTTACACATCATGCTTATTTTCTGTATCATTTATTCTTACTGCAGAACCAATGGCAAACTGTAACAAATGACAACATGTATGAACAGAATTTGAAATGGGTGAAAGAAAAAAGAATATATTTTTAACCTTGGGAATAGCACAGCCTTGGATTTAATTTTACCAACATATTACTGGGACCTATTTCAGCAAACTCTTTGTAGCAAAATCTGTATTACCATCTGCGGTCCAAAGGAGATCTATAAAGATGCTTCGGTTCATAAAGATGCACACAGGACCACCCTGTGGTCTTCCAAGGGATAAAGCCCCACCCTTATTGACCACAGGCTTAATGGTTAATGCCAATGAACTAAAACAGTTTTCATATCCTAGTTGTACAGTAGGAGAGGTTTTTAAAAATACATATATTCCTGCCCCATCCCTAGAAACCTGGTTTGGATTTGATCAGCATCAATGTCTTTTAAAAGCAGTACAAGTAATACTAACATGCAGCCAGTCCAACATTATCAGGTTAAAGGAAGAAAAGCTGAGGAGTGGAAGAGGCAAGCCCATGCTGCACTCTACCTGCCATGTTTCCCTGGGGAGGCCACACTCCTGATTTCTTGTCTCACATACCCTTACCAGGTTGGTGAATGACTGGCATAGGTACTAACAGCACAGACACTGAAATTTGTCTGACTTCCTTTTTTTCTGCCCTGGATCAAGACAAGGCAGTGATCCTGATTACATATGTTTGCTCTGCAGGCCCAAACCCTATACAGGTTCCTGAGAGTCCCAAGGTTAAGACAGCAGAGAGGTACTGAGGTAGCACCAGCAGTAAACTAGTTTGGCCCTCATTCCTAACCCATGTTCCTCTAGTAATGATGCTGACAATTTTATCTCCATTTGTCTGACTAATTAGTTCTGAACCTGGGCAGGGAAAAAGGAGATACCGATTTCCCTTAAGCCCTAATGGAAACCATTCTGAAAATAATACCACCACATGGAATATCTAAATGTCAAAGAGTTGATTTACGAATTGAAAACTAGAGACTACTTAACTTACAATGCTATAACATTCCAAGCAGCTCGAGGGGGCTGAAGGCATTTCTAAACCAGTATTTTTGGATGTGTGAAAAGGCTAAGTGCGCAATCTCCTCCCTTCTGCTGCCCAGCCACATCCCCCTATGTTATAATGAAGCAGTGTTCTTCACATCAGTGACTTCCCGATGAGGTACAGTCTACCTGGTTAAAAAAAAAAAAAAAAAAAGGTCTCCTTATAAAATACTTTACCTCTACAATGGTTAACAGAGTTTCCTGAGAGTTTCTCATCACTTCCATGGTTTTCTCACAGCATCTAGAGTCAAACACATTATAAATACAGATTTTGTTACACACCAATGTTTTCAACATATCTTTATCTGTATACTCTCGTGTAGTATGCTGAGCCTATGCTTGTTAATACTCTACAAATTTGTATCTCAAAATAGCAGAATACCTGGCAGAGTGGGCTTTCATTAGATATCTGAAATGAATACAAGTATGTATTTGACTATTTCTGCAAGCTTGGCATTTATAAGAATAACACAACATTACTATGAAAGATTTATTTCCGTCTTTGATTTTCTTTTCTTTTCTTTTTTTTTTGCAACGGGATCTTGCTACATTGCCCTGGCTGGTCTCAAACTCCTGGGGCCAAGTCATCCTCCTGCCTCAGCGTCCCAAGTAGCTGGGATTACAGTCATGCACCTCTGTGCTCAGCTCTCAGTCTTTGATTATTGTGGCAATTATTAGTTTACACTGACTTCAATCTGCCCCAATCTGAGTACACAGACCTATGCTGAGAAAACTACAAGGAACTGCAAAGCTTTTTTTGTAGCACAATGTTACACTGGAACACAAGCTCCTATAAATAAAAATGTAGTCTCTTCTATATCCCCAGTGATGAACACCCAATAGTAGTTCTGATCACTAAAAAGGAGTCAGCCAGGACAGAGGTGTTAAAGGTGGGATGCTTCCAGAGGAGGTTTGGAATAACAGTATGTATGTTACATGGGCTTAGCTCCCAGGTGGGGTAGAAGGAGGGGGAACTATTATTGCTTTTACCCAGGGTCTTTTCCTTAGTATTGGTAAAGCACTGGGCTATGATTCCAGCATTAAATTCTATAATCTGTACAAATCTCTAACCCATGTGTGTATATAGATGTGTATACACACACACACACAAATTTTTTTTTAGAGACTGGGTCTCTCTCTATTGCCTAGGCTGGACTCAAACTCCTGGGCTCAAACAATCCTCCCACTTCAGCCTCCTGAGTAGCTGGGATTACAGGTGCAAAGAACCATGCCCAGCCCATGTAATTTTGACATCAAAAATTATTTCCCTCCTTTACTTTGTATCACTTACCTTCTGAAGACACCTTCAACACCAGTAATGCCCATGCCATCCACAATATCTCTGGTGAGTCTAAAAGGAACTGTCTCAGGAGTAGGAAGGATTTTGCCCTGTTCAAAAGCAACACCTAAAGTAAAGAATACAGTGAGGTTAGGAGGTTTGGCAGCTAATTTACTTTCTTTCCAGTTAGAATGTGAACTTTACAAAGGCAACAAACCATTTGTTACCTATATTCTATGAATACTAGTACATACAATAGTTTATTTCTACTCTGGCTGCCTTCCTCATCATCATCTCTATGAGATCCACCTCAAATCCAAATAACATAACTTCTTCTTGATGTAACTAGAGAAATCTAGGTTAAAGGGTGATTTTTAAAAATGAAGTAACTACTGGTATAATTTAAAATGGAGACGACATATTTATGTTTAAAAAATTTTTAGGCTGGGCGCCGTGGCTCACACCTGTAATCCCAGCACCTTGAGAGGCCGAGAAGGCCTGATCACCTGAGGTCAGGAGTTAAGAGACCAACCTGGCCAACATGGTGAAACCATGTCTCTACTAAAAATACAAAAATTAGCTGGGCGTGGTGGTAGGCGCCTGTAATCCCAGTTACTCGGGAGGCTGATACAAGAGAATCACTTGAACCTGGGAGGTGGAGGATACAGTGAGCTGAGATCGTGCCATTGCACTCCAGCCTGGGCAACAAGAGTGAAATTCTATCTCAAAAAAAAAAAAAAAAAAAAAAAAAAAAAATGAGACTTTATAATTATATGTTCACTTGGAGTTACAAGAAATCATACAGGAAAGATCATCCCATATGCCTTTTACCCGTTTCACCCCAACTGTAATATCCTGCAAAACTATACTACTACTGACATCAATGAAGTCAAGATACACAATATTCCTGTCATAAGGATCCTTCATACTGCCCTTTATGGCCACACCTATTTCCTTCCCATAGCCTATCACCCAGCCCCTAACCCCTATTTTCTAGCAACCACTAATCTGTTCTCCATTTTTACAGTTTTGTCATTTCAAGTATGTTATACAAATGCAAGTGGAATAATCATACAGTATGTAACCTTTTGGGAATAGCTTTTCACACTCTGCCTAATTCTCTGGAGATTCATCCAAATTGTTATGTTTATCAATAGTTCTGTTTCTTTTCATTGCTGAGTAGTATTTCAGGGCATGGATGTAACAGTTTGTTTAAGCATCTGCCCACTGTAGGACATCTGGATTTTTCCGGTTCTTGGCTATTATGAATAAAGCTGCTATATACATTTGTAGTACATGGCCATTTTATGAGTAGATTTTGTTAAGTTTTGCGAGTTCTTAAAGATTGTTCTTCTAGTATCGAGTCTAGGAACTCTGATTTGCCCTAGATGCTAAAGATTTCCTCTTAATTTTCTTCCTCTGTCGCTCAGCTTGAGTAATTTATACTGCTCTGTCTTCTGTTCACTGATCACTTCTTCTGTCTCCTCATTCTGCAGTTGAAATTTATTTTATTTACTATATTTTTCTATTCTAAAATTTCCATCTGGTTCTCCTTTATATCTATTTCTATACTGAGACTAATTATTTCTGTGCTGAGACTTACTATATTTTCATTTGTTTCAAGCATGTTTATAATTGCTCCTTCAAGCGTTTTTATGATGGCTGCTTTAAAATCTTAGATAATTCAAACATCATTGTCATCTCAGTGCTGGCACCTACAGGTGGTCATTTTTCATTAAAATTGAGACTTTCCTTGTTCCTGGTATGACTAATGATTTTCAATCGATGCCTACACCTTTTAGTTATTATGAGACTCAGGATCTTCCTTAAACTTCTGCTTTTGATGCCTTTGGGAGTCACCACCTTGTTACTGCTAGGTAAGGGCAAAAGACTAGATTCCCCAGTTGGCCTCCACTGACACTCAACAGGGAAAGGGTTTGCTGTAGCTGAGTAGGGCTGAAAGTCCAGGTTCCCCGGATATGTCCACGGACACCAAGGAATGAGTCAGAAAAAAGGAAAAAAAGGTTGGAAAATATAGACTAGCAGGTAACAGTATAGAGTGAGAAGGCCTAACATAGGGTTACTGGAGTCCCAGAAACAGGGAGGAACCTGGATGGACCCTATGGCATGACTATGACTAACACAATGTGATGGAAGTGATACTGTGCAAGCTGCAGGCCTAGCCCTTAACTTCCACTTCCTCCCCCTGAGAGCCCCAAGATGCTGAATAGGTCCAGGACACTATTGTGGACAGAGAGGCCACATAGGAGTGCTGAAGCATCAGACATGTAAGTGAAGAAGCCATCATGAACTCTGGCCCCGCTGAGTCTTAAGATAACTCCAACCCCAGATGCTAACTGCATCTGCATGAGAGATCCTAAGTGAAAACTGCCCAGCTAAACCCAGTCAACAGACTATGAGAGATAATAAATAAATAAATAAATAAATAAATTGTGATTTTAAGCTACTGAATTCTGGGGTGGTTTGTTATGCAGCAACAGGTAACCAAACAGATATACACAGAATAGTATACAAATCACCCGTGTGTGTGACTGAGATTTTTGCAAAGTGAACAAATCCACATTAACAGAACGCACCAGCATTCCAGAGGCCCCCCTTCAGCCCCTCCTACCAGTCACTAACTACCTCTTTGAAAAGGTCACCACTATCCTGATTTCTAATGCTGTACATTGATTTTATCTGCCTTTGAATTTTATACAAATGGAATTATACGTATGTACTCTTTTGTGTTGGAATCTTTCACTTAGCATTGCATTTGTGAGAGTCTTCTATAGTTGTTATTGTCCATTCAATCTCATTATATACAAAGAGAGTATAAGTACACAATTTGTTCATCCATTCTACCTATGAGGGATATCTGGATTGTTTCCAGTTAGGGGCTATTATGAATAGTGCTACTATAAACATTTTTAAACATATGTGTGCATTTCTGTTGGAATGGAATTGATGGGTCACAGGATATACATAAAGTCAGCTTTAGTGGATAATGCCAAACAATATTCCAAAGGGGTTGTACCAATTTACCCTTCTCATTTATAGATGCTTTTAGCACAACCTGAATGGACACAGGTTGGCATACTCCTACCTCTAATTTGCATCTTCCAGACCACTGCCTTTTCATTCTCAGATGAAGTCTCACTCCCCTGTTGAGATCCCCACCTTCTGGCTCTAACAAATCCCTCCCATCTTCATGTTTACTATGTAAACCTGTAAGGTTTTCTCTCACATTCACTGAATGTTGGCATGGACCTAGCTCACAATCTTCTCCTCTGTCCCAACTCTAGAATTCATTCTGGGGACAACCATACAATATCCACGACCATCTCTGTTCTAATGGAATTCAATTTCATTCTCTCTTAGCAACCACTCATATGGGTTGCACTCCAGAAATGAGTCTCCTAAGACTGCACCTTCTTAGACATTGTAAATTGTACATTCCAATCAAAACCTCTTCTCCTTCGACCCCATATTCTTACTAAACAGTCTCTGAATTTGAGATTTCTAGTTTATTAGCCCTCTTCCTTCCCTAACTCAGCCCATGGGTAGAGAATAAGCTTGATTACTCTCATCAGTGCTTCAAATCTGTTTGTCCCCTTGTCCCTCCGCCACATCTACCATTTTAAACTACAACTTAAGCTCCAAAGATGTTGAGGACTGCTGGAAAATCATACAACAACCCTACTGGGTCCACTGCAAATTTAGGATTGAAAGTGTCCCTTAAATTGCTTGCCAGTTCTTATTTATTTATCCCTTTCTAGTCAGGTCTTGGTCTCATTTCCATGGTAAATTTTAGAATTTTATTGTTCTTTTAAGGCCAGTTACCATCCCTCCAATTCTTAGCAAATGAACATGCTTTCTATTTCTCAGCGAAAACAGAATAGCAAATATAATTCCTTCATACTCCTTCCCCTCCAGCTTAAGACTTTCCTATTGGCATCACTTTTCCTCCTCTCTCAGCAGAAAAGCTAACATGCCTCTAATCTACCAGACTTACGTACTTTATGATATCCCTTGCTATTTCAATTATCTTTTGTTTTTCTCCTGTATCTTCAATATCTAACATGTTTACACCTCTCCTATCTTAAAAAAGCAAGGACCAAATGTGTTTCTCATCCCTGCCGCAAACTTCTCTGCCATCCTTCTCTTCCCTTCTTAACTTCTTATAGGAATATTCCACATTCTTTTTTTTTTTTTTTTTTTTTTTTTTTTTTGAGATGGAGTCTTGCTCTATCAGCAGGCTGCAGTGCAGTGGCTTGATCTTGGCTCACTGCAACCTCTGCCTCCAAGGTTCAAGCAATTCTCCTGCCTCAGCCTCTCAAGTAGCTGGGACTACAGGCGCCCACCACCACACCAGGCTAATTTTTTGTATTTTAGTAGAGACAGGGTTTCACCATGTTGGCCAGGATGGTCTTGATCTTCCGATCTTGTGATCTGCGCCTGGCAGATTTCACATTCTTAATCTACACATCCTTAACTTCCATTCAGTCCTTGCCTTTTTACAATATGGTTTCCTCTATTCTATCCAAAGGCGACTTCCAAGGCTTCTAAGATTGATTACTTGTTAAATTCAGAGGTCTATTTTCAGCATTCATCCTCTCTGACCTTTCTGTATCAGATACTATTGAGCACTACTTCTTTCATAAAAGATTTTCCCCTCTTGCCTTCCAAGATCCTGACTTCCTAGTTTTCAAGACTTGAGTACTTCTCAATTTTTTTCTGGCTTAGCCTTTCCAAAGCTCACTTTCCTTTTGATCTCATCTTTAGGTCTCTTTATCGAGGATGATGTGTAAGATCAGAACCTCCTCTAGCCCAACGACTTCAACAGAAATCTATTTGCTGAAGATTCTGGATCTTTGTCATTACATTCACACTCCTTTCTTTCTTATATATTAAACTGTCCATTCCACCTATAAATCCCATTAATACTTCAAAATAATGAGCAAAACCAAATTCATCACTTTCTTATTATTTACAAAACTTGATATACTCCTTAGCTAGAAGCTTCAGTTATCCGGGAGCCCCACTCTCCCACTATTTCCTCATTTAGTATCACTGGTACAGTTTACTAAAAAAATGTCCCTCAAATCCAATCTTCTGGTTTCCACAACTTTAGTAAAAATCTTCATCATTTCTCTGCTAACCTATTTATATCCCTTAATTTTTCTTCCTGTTGTCAATACCACTCCCCAAAGTGCTCCTGAAACTACCTTTCTGAAAATAAAATATTATTATGTCCTTCATTTATTTCCTATGGTTTAACGCACTGAAGCTGAAACTCTTCAGCCTGACTTTTTACAGTCTAGTACCAATCTCTCTCTCAAGTGACTCACTCCAGACACATTTAATGTCTCACCACTCCCACAACATGCTACATCTTAAAATTACTCCTTGTTTTAGTGGAATAGCCCTGATTCCTTCTTCTGAATCTGCTCTTATCTTCTGTCTGAATTATGCTTCCTTTCTTTCTTGAAGACCAGGCTCAAACGTCACCTCATCTATTAAGTTTCACTCAGTATCCCAGGCAGAGTTAACTGTTTCTTCCAGCACAACTGTTTATGCTGAAAACAAAAAACACCAATATTTACTGCTTTGATGTATCTGTCTCTCTTATATTTGTAATATCTTGGTAGGCAAACAACATTCCATGATGACCAAATATTTATTAAAAAGAATAAAGATACATAGATTTGATTACTTACCCAAATCTATATGTACAAGTTCTGCCGACTGCTCATTTATCAAGATATTCTGTACATGTCTATCCCCAAGTCCAAGTATGTAACCAACTGGAAAAAAAACAAAAAACAAAAAACGAACAATCTGAAATAACTGATTCCATCGCTTTCTAATATACAGCCATAATTTCAATTAAGACCACTGACTTGGTATAATCTTTAAGTGGTTTAGGATTTTTAGCCTACTTAAATGATGTGCATAACTGGCCATATTGAGTTTAACTCAAATCTTACCAGCTATTTTAATGCATACTGCATTTTACAAATCCTAGATGATTTGCTAAAAAAATTTCTGTTTACTAATAGGCACACATTTTAAAGTATTAGTACTTAAGAAATTATTGTGGCTAAAGTTGAGACCCATTATTTACCTGGGCCAAAACAGTGCATTATATGTACTCAAATTTTTATTGAACATACTTATAAGAAGTCTATGGATAAACTCTTCACTCTTCAGTGAAACCTTCTCCTTGATGAATTATATTTAACACAAATTAACCATTAATTCATTTCATTTCACCAGGTATATATCCCCCCAAAAAACTGCATTTCTGTATTTCAGACAGATGATGACATCTGATGGGAGAGAAATCACATGGCATTACAAAAAAAAACATTGGGTAGGCAGTCAGAATGACTGGATATCTGGCTCACTCTGTCATTAACTAGGCCTACTTTCTTGTTTATAAACTAGCTGTATCCGATTAGTGATTCTCTGTAGAAGAGAGTTTCACAATTCCCTGGGAACTCTTTTCAAAACATACAAGCCCTGCCTTCCTGGGATATAGTAGGTAAGTGATGAGTCGTCTTTAGTTTAAAAAAAAGAAACAATAGATTAGATGATCTCTAATGTTTCCATTAGTTCTCATGCTCTGGGATTTTGTTAACCATACTATCTACCTATTCTAATTTCTTAGGTGAAAAAAGTCAAAATATATATTGTATACAAAATACTCAAATATATCTCATGATTTCTATTCTGAAAACAAAATTCTATTAAACAATATTAATCACTAGGTGATAATATTTAGAGTTATTTTAGAGGTTATATGCAAAAGAACAAAAATAATTAAAGGAAGTAAGTTATCATAGGTTTTATTATTTTCCAAAGAAAGTCTCAGAAAATAATACATTGAGGAGAGAAAATACGCCACATTAACTATAAAACAAAGAAGAAGAAAACCCTTTTTATTATTTATCAAAGTACGAGAATTCTCTTCACATAAGTTATAAAAAGGTAGACACTAAGACTCAGGATGAACAAGAAACATAGTGATTTAATAATAAAGATGGTTTGGTTACTAACTACATCATCACTATCATCCCCCTGCAACTCAGAATGTAAAAAAAGTGCTGAATCAAAATAAAAATAAAACCTGCCAAACAACAAAGTGCTGAATCTACTATATGTACAAGATTACCAATAGAAGAAGTGGCTACACTGCGCGTATAGGCCAATCGCTTCTCAAACCAAATAGCTGGATCCAAGAATTTTTCCATGCAGAAGTAACGGAAAACTGGTTGAAAATTTTGGCAAACATCCATGAAGACTTCATATTTATCTTCAAAAGACTTTTTTTGCACCTCCTTTAAATACAGCATATATATAATTATTTTCAATATTGTATTCAATTAAACTAATATCCACATTTTATATAAAATAGATATGGGGCAATAAAGATGAACAGGATACATTACCTACAAGAAGCTAACAGTCTGGATAGGGAAGCAATCAATTACAAGTGACAATCCCTTTAGGATTTCCGTTATTAATCGTTGGGAAGGAAGCACACCTACGGTGACTGTTATTTGTTTTGATTAAATTCTAATTTGAATAATCCTGTAATCTTAAGCAGAAGCAAAGACAGAAACACCTCAGTAGTTCCAGTAGCTCAGATGGCATCACAACATTGGATTGCAATAGAAAACAGGAAAAGGGAAACAACAGAGGAATCCCTCATGGATGGCAGGTGACATGACTCAGATCTCTATCCTCCAACATATTCTTGCTGTAAAATACTACCTGAAGCAAAGCTTACCGACTTCAACTCCCTCCCATCTATATGCTGATGATTTCTAAATCTGTATGTTTGGCCCAGATATCTTTATTAAGCTTTAGCTTAGTATGCTTCTCCAGCTGCCCATTCCACATCTTCACTTGGATCACTTCCAAATCCAAACAAATACTTCTTCATCTCCGGCAAACTTTAGTCACCTCTTCTATTCTTCAGTTCAGTAAAGAGCTTCACCATCTACCCAGCTGCCCCAACCAGAAAACTGGGAGGCACTGGCTACTCCTTTTCTCCAACTTTTGTTTTTTGTTTTGTTTTTTTGTTTTTTTGAGACAGGGTGACAGGGTCTCCATCACCTGGACTGGAGTGCAGGGGTGTGATCACAGCTCATTGCAACTTTGGCCCTGGGGCTCAAGCAATCCTTCCACCTCAGCCTCTTGAGTAGCTGGGATTACAGGCACGTGCTACCACTACCTGGCTGACTTTTTATTTTTTGTAGAGATGGGGTCTAACTCTATTTCACAGGCTAGTCTTAAACTCCTGGGCTCAAGCAATCCTCCTGCCTTGGTCTCCTTAAGTGATGGGATTACAGGCATGCGCTACCACACCTGCCCCCCAACCTTATTTTTAATCAGCAATCAAATCCTATGAATTCTGTCTCCTTCATATTTCTTATCTCTACCCACGATTCTCCCTTCCTACTGCTATTCATCTCAGTTCAGACCATCTCATGCCTCCAGTCTGCATTCTCAAAAATAGAACCCACAGTGCTGTCGGAGTTTCTTTCTAAAATGCAAGTCTGATATTACTATCCTTTAGGGTCTTATAAGACCTATAGCATAAATTGCAAACTCCTTTGCATTTCATAAAGCAACACTCCATCTTTTGACCAACAACTACTGCTCCAATCTCATCTTTTCTTCCTCAAACACTAAGCCTATGGCTTATGTTGTCTGTGCCTGCTCATGCCTCTTCTCCTTTGCTTATATGCTCCTTCTGCCTGGAAAAACGACTCATTTACAAAACTTGGTTCACACACATTTTCCTCTGTGAAGCATTTCTTGGATCTACTTATCTCTATTCTCCCCACCCCAGGCAGAACTAAGCACTTCCTTCTCCATACCTACACTGTACCCTGTGTGCTGGGTACAGATTTCCATCACAACACCTATAGCACTTACCACATATTTTAAAAAACATGTCACAGAAAGCACAATGAAATGAAAAGTAAATGGATTTTGGATTTAGACAAGGCTCAAATCCTTGCTCTGTTTATTAGCTCACTGGCCTTGGGGAAGTTAAGTTCTCTGAATTTCTCATTTTAAAATGGGGATAAGGATCATGATGGTTAGTCATACTATTTGTGAAGTCTGAAGTCAGCACAGTACCTGGTAGATAGAAAGCATACAATAAATGTTGCTGATTCTGTGAATGAGTATCAGATTAGATGGCCAATGTGACACTGTAAATGTCTTAGAAGGTTTTCTATTTCAATTTCATAAAAAATTACTTCATACTCTTGTTGTTGTTGTTTTAGTGTGTGTCTGTTTTTTAGAGATGGGGTCTTGCTCTGTTGCCCAGGCTGGCCTCAAAATCCTGGGCTCAAGTGATCCCACAGACTCAGCCTCTCAAGTGGCTGGGATTACAGATGCATGCCATCGCGCCTGGCATTTTAGTGTTTTGTTTGTTAAGAATTAGTTTATTCCCAAATTGAAAATAGATCAGCACATATTGAATAAATAACCTTTACATTTCTTACCTGACAAGGGTTGACATATGTAGTTTAAAATCCTTCCTTTTTCACTCACACACTTTCATTCTGATGAGTTTACTTTCTTTTACTTATTATCTTTGATAATTATTACCTGATGAAATTTAAGGTTTTTTTGTATTCTACAATATCTGATAGCTGTCAGCTTTAATAAGCCATTAAATAATCTTGCAATAAGCTTTAATTTTGGGTGTCACTCACCATCATTTTCTTTTGGCATTGAAAGGCACTGAAATCATTTGGCCTGTATCTTTTATGAGCACCGTCTTCATTGTTAACAAGAAATTCACCAATAGGGATAGTTCCTGTACACCATTCAAGAACACCACTTCGCTGAGAGAGGGGAACCACCTGGAGTTACAGATTAAATAATTTTAAAAGGCCATTAAAGAGCATTTGGTGATCATTCAACTATCAGAGTCAGTACAAAGCATTTTTTTCAGGTTGTATTAATATTTCTCTGTCCATAGAAGACAAAGCTCCTTGGAGGAAACCAACCGGAAATAAACTTAAGCTCAAAGGATGTAATTTTCCAGTCAGCTGCCTAGATGTTTGAGAGCCTGCCCATCACTCAGTCCCCATGATTCTCTGCGAGGTCACTCCTGTTATTATACTCACCATCATGTGTCATTAATCCATACTTAGTTTGTCCAGTTAGGAGAGGAATTAACTGCTTTCCTAACAATTTTAATATCAATTAAAGTTGGGGAGCTTCACTTGGAAATTATTATTATTATTATTTTTTTTTTTTTGAGACGGAGTCTTGCTCTGTCACCCAGGCTGGAGTGCAGTGGCCGGATCTCAGCTCACTGCAAGCTCCGCCTCCCGGGTTCACGCCATTCTCCTGGCTCAGCCTCCCGAGTAGCTGGGACTACAGGCGCCCGCCACCTCGCCCGGCTAGTTTTTTGTATTTTAGTAGAGACGGGGTTTCACCGGGTTAGCCAGGATGGTCTTGATCTCCTGACCTCGTGATCCGCCCGTCTCGGCCTCCCAAAGTGCTGGGATTACAGGCTTGAGCCACCGCACCCGGCCCACTTGGAAATTATTACCCCTGAATGTGATCTCAATTTTAGTGTAACTTCATTATTGAAATTACATGTACTCTTGCTTTACAGTCTTATTATCTTCACAGAGAGAAAATGTACTCCTAAATATAAAATAAGCAATTTTACAAGGAAATTTTTTAAAATTATAAGCACACAAAGTATAGAAAATGATATTAACAGATACCCTTTTATCCATTAAACAGCCATATCAAATCTAGGATTTTCTGACATTTGCTGGGGAAGAGATGAAGCTCCCCGTTGTGTGCTTCACTGACCCCAAGTTCCTCCCCACCATCAAGACGACATTAGCTGGCTTATCATGTTCATGTATTTTTTGGTATACTTTTATTTCAAAGCTATATGTACACAAATAGTTGTAAGTATTAAGTGAAATTATGATACTATATGTATACTTCTGTAATTTGGTTTTTTATTCAATACTATTTTATCCTAACTATGTGAGCATATTTAACTCTACATCATTCAACAGCTATATACTACATAAATACACCACAATTATCCAATCTGCATTTACATTGTTTCCACATTTCCATGAAATATTGCTGCAATGAAATAAACTACTCCTGAACATATTTCAGTTTCTCTAGGCAGGGTGTCCAATCTTTTGGATTCCCTGAGACACACTGAAAGAACTGTCCTGGGCCATACATAAAATATGCCAACACTAACGATTGCTGATGAGCTAAAAAAGAAAAGAAAACAAAAAAAAAAAAACTGCAAATCTCATGATCCTTTTTGTTCTAATTAACATTATTATATTCATTTTCTCAGCTGGTCATTCGTCTTTATGGTGTCTTTAATTCTATACATTTTTTAAATTTTAATTTTCTCACATACGTTGAACTGTTTTGTGTCTTAAGGAAGCATTTGATTAATTTATTAACATATATTTGTTGGGGGTATTATGTGTTACACACAGGGCTAGGGCACTGAAAACAGACTGGCAAAAAGGCAGATGAAGACTATGCCCTCATAAAGTTTCATTCTGGTGAGGAACATATATCCTAATAAACATTTCATGATATTAGATAATAAGTATAAGAGAACAAAACATAAGTTTAAAAAAGAGAGAAAGTGGGTAATGGCAACATGCTCGGAGGCCTTTCTGAGGGTAACACTGGAGCAGAAGCCTGAATGAAGGGAGTGACTGGTGTGAAGATCTGAGGGAAAAGCATTCCAGGCAGAAGCAGAAAAGCCCCGAGGCAGAAACAAATTGGTGTGTCTAAGCTATTGCAAAGACCAGGTAAGTCAAGTGGAGATGACTCATCTGTACAAGCAGAAAGTGAGAGGAGTGTGAGGAGACTGGTAGATAAGGCTGGAGGGAGAATAGCAGAGGCAGATGACTTAGAGAGCTGTCATTCAGGACAATGTGAACTCATCTGGGGTTCTGAACAGGAAAATGGAATACAGCTGGCCCTCTGCATCCACAGATTCAACCAACTGTGGATCAAAAATATTCACCAAAAAACCCTCAATAAAAATTTTAAAAAAACCCCACAAACTTTAAAAACCAATATAGTACAACAACTATTTACATAGCATTTACACTATATAAAGTATTTTAAATAACCCAGAGATGATTTACAGTAATGGGAGAAGGTGCATAGGTTATAGGCAAATGCTACATACACCACTGTATATAAGTGACTTGATTTTAGTATCCACAGGGGGCTCTGGAAACAATCCCCCACAGATACCGAATGATAACAGTACTCTGTCTTAGATAGTTTTAAAAGGATCACTCTAACAGTTACGAATAAAACTAGCTTTTGAAAACCAAGAGCAGAAGTAAACTGTTGGTTTGAACTCTAGTATCTACAGAGATGTGACTGTAGAAGTCGGGTGGTAATAGCAGGGGTGGTAAAAAGTGACCTGCCTGGAAGTTGACCAATAGGACTTGCTGATGGCATAGATGAGACTTGAGGAGAGAGAAACAAGAGTTTAAAATGACTCCCATTACTTGGTGATATTTAGGAATTTTGTGAATTGTTTTAGGTGTGATGACAGTAATGTGATAATGGTTTTTTAAAACAGACATTATCTTATAGATCTACACACTGAAATGTTTACAGATGAAATGATATGACATCTTGCTTTAAAATAATATTGGAAGGAAGTTGATGGAGAAATGGAACAAAATTGTCCATGAGTTGGTAACTGCTGAAGCTAAGTGACGAGTACAAGGGGGTTCATGGTATTGTCTCCTTTTGCATGTTTGAAATTTTCCATAATAATAAAAGTAAAAAGAAAATAAAGCCTCTAGGTTTCAGTCTGAGCAACCAAGTGAAGGTGGTGCCATCTCTAACAATACACTTTGCATTTTAATTATGTTTATTATGTTTCTTTTCCCTATGAGAATGTGAACACTTTAAGAACCAGGGCGATGTTTTACTGCTTCTATAGACCTAGCACTCACTAGAGTATCTAACCCAACATAGGCATATAAATTCACATTTATTGAACAAACGAATGATCTCATGGCCTTTCTGATTTCCCTTCCTGCCTAAGTATTCTACATTGCTCTCTTCTCCCCTGCTCTTTGACTTTGAGTTAGCTGTGACCCTTGATGCTTTATCACATTAACATTCTTGCAGTGTAGTGTACTTAAAGTCTCTTTTACATTGATTACTCTCTGTCAATATCTAGTTCTGGGGGGCGGGGGGAATCAAACCCTTATTCTTTGTTGAGAGATTGATTTAGAAAGGAATAGGTTAGCTTTTTCTGCCTCAGCTTAGAGTCTCAACTGTGATGTTGGTTGCTGGAGAAAGAGCTGAATTTGAATTTCAAAAAGCAAATGACAGTGTTTTCTCTGGTACTAAAGATTCTCTATAAGATTTCAATTGGGTATCTGGGTATTTTGTGTAAATACCACAAAAAAGGACTGATGATTGTTTTCTCACTTCTCTCAAAATACACAGCTGATACCATCCTAGGTACACAGAAATGAAGTTAATTCATTATATTCAGTGAATGCCTTAAGATATCATGGCTTCTCTCCCCAGAACCATGACTGAGATGGAGGCTCTGAAATATGCATGACAAGGAATAAAAATTATTTATTGGCACAAGGCAGGATGACCAGGTTAAGTACAAAGCTCCTTTCAGCACTTTAAAACATATTAGAGACTTGCCTTTTAGAAAACAAATTCTCTGACACCTAAGATTTTAGGCTTGTTCAGTATACTTTGTAACAATGCATAGTTTTGGTGGAGAAAAATGGGGTCAGCCACCCTAATTCTGGTTAATGTTAAGGGTATGTCTGAGTTATCAACATATACAATAAGAACTGTCTTCATTTCCATCTGATTCTCTGACAAGAGGTATCTGGCATGCCTCAATATACAAGTCTCTCCTTTTGAGGTTGCACAATGGCACAAAGTTTGTATACCAAGATTTAGTTCCAGGTAGTCAATGTTTGTTCTTGGTGACACAGTGACCACAGAAGACCTGAATCTCAGGACTGGGAATGACTCCACAGATGACTGGACTGGGTAGACTACTTGGCTGTAGTCTAGGGAACCTCAACTAAAGGCAAGAACAGTTAGTTTAACATAATGATGACACAACTTTCACATTCTTGGAGTAAGCTCAAAATAACATAATTGGCTTACTGCCGTAATTCTAAGAAATAGTCAAACCTAAACTGTTGTGTTTAGAGGTTATACTTTAATATTGAGATGTATAACATTAAATACTCAATTAATTATCTGGGTTACCCAACCCTCTCAGCCTACAGAGACCGCCCGTACGGTCCTTTTCGTCGTGACGGTATTATAATTTGAAGAGGAAATTTGAGGAAAAATGAGCGCCCACTGAAGCCGCGCCCTGCCCCCCCCCGCCCTTTTTTTTTTTAAGACAAGGTCTTGCTCTGTTGCCCAGACTGAACTGCAGTGGCATGATCACAGCTAATGTACAGCCCGAAACTCCTGATTTCAAGCAATCCTCCCGCTTTAGCTTCTTGAGTAGCTGGGACTATAGGTGCAAGCTACCATGCCCAGCTACATTTTTAATTTTTTGTAGAGATGAGGTCTTGCTATGTTGCCCAGGTTGGTTTCAAACTACTGGCCTCAAGTGATCCTCCTGCCTTGGCCTCTCAAAGTGCTGAGATTACAGGCGTGAGGCACTGCATCTGGCCTCTAGACATTTTTCTTGAGACGAAGTCTCGGTCTGTCACCCAGGCTAGAGTGCAGTGGTATGATCTTGGCTCACTGCAACCTCTGCCTTCCGGTTGAAGTGATTCTCTCACCTCAGCCTCCCGAGTAGCTGAGACTAGAGGCATGCGCCACCATGCCTGGCTAATTTTTTTGTATTTTTAGTAGAGATGGGGTTTGGCCATGTTCACCAGGCTAGTCTCAAACTCCTGGCCTGAAGTGATCCACCCACCTCGGCCTCCTGAAGTACTGGGATTACAGGTGTGGGCCACCATGCCCGGCTAGAAATCTTAATGGAATAATTTATATGGTAAAATAGTTTTGTGTGAAAACCAGCTGTTGAAAAAGTCATAAAGTAGAGATGTAAGTTTAGCAATTTCTGCCTTCAAGATATTCTAGGTCAGGCATTGGCTTTTTTGTACTTTACAGCAATGAACTTTGGAGGTTCAATTGTGTACCTGATTGGAAATCTTAGCTACTTTCTGAGAGTTCAGGAGGTGCTCCTATAGCCTGTACTTTTGTAACCCAATTCTTCAGTCATTATCTTTGCAATCTACAAGTCTGGCATTTAGAGCATAAAAAAATTTCCTTTCATTCACATTACAGGAAAATCTACTCTCTAAAAATTTCTTAGCAATCTCTACATTATCTGTCAGATTGGAGATAGCTAATACATCATCAACTTTGTTCTAAAATTAGGTCAGGTCAATAGATGGTAGAACAACTAAACTGGTGGGTCTCAAAGTGTTGTCCCTGGACCAGTGCAGCATCAACATCACTGGTATCTTGCTAGAAACGCACATTCACAGATTCCACCCTAATCTTGCTGAATTAGAAATTCTAAGAATGGGGCTCAGGAATCTGTGTTGTAACAAACTCTCTAAGTGACTATGATGTCTGCTAAAGCTCGAGTACCAATGATCTTAACCACATCAAAGAATTCCTGTACAGGCCGGGCGCGGTGGCTCAAGCCTGTAATCCTAGCACTTTGGGAGGCCGAGATGGGCAGATCACAAGGTCAGGAGATCGAGACCATCCTGGCTAACATGGTGAAACCCCGTCTCTACTAAAAAAATACAAAAAAACTAGCCGGCGAGGTGGCGGGCGCCTGTAGTCCCAGCTACTTGGGAGGCTGAGGCAGGAGAATGGCGTGAACCTGGGAGGTGGAGCTTGCAGTGAGCTGAGATCCGGCCACTGCACTCCAGCCTGGGTGACAGAGTGAGACTCCGTCTCAAAAAAAAAAAAAAACACACAGAATCCCTGTACAGAGTAGCTTTTATAGAGCAACTTTTGCTTTCTGTATTCATCGAGGATTAATTAGCTTTTTAAACTGCTAATGAAAAGCATCTATTATGTTAGTTATTATTACAGAAAGTTCCATGTCACAAATTTCTCACAAACTTGAAGGCTAAGGAAAAAAATTGGGAGTTCCTTAATGAACAGTATGCCCCTCTCCCAACCAGTAAGTTTTATATTTGTCTCTGAAAGCAGTAAGAAGCTCAAAACCAAGTTCTGCTTTTTATTACAATAGCCTAGCTCAAGCAGAATTTTGGAGGGTAGATCTAATTTATTCTTCTCCACTCCCTTATTTAGGGCTTTTAATTTAGCCATTATTTTAAAAATAAAACACATTCCTCGTAGAAAACTAGAAATATATAAAAAAGCAGGTGTCACCCATAGACCCTGTTAGAACATTTATAGAAGGAGAAAGTTTTAAAATGAGGTACAGGAATGAAATCACAAAAGACAAACCTATGGAAAATAGGCCCTTTAAGTTAAGGATTTATTGTTATTTCCAAACTGGTTAAATGAATAATTAATATGAGTCAAAGATGATTAGCTAATAGAATGTGACTGAGGACTGTCTTCTCAGGCAAACAGCTAGAGGAAATGTAAGTGGGCACACCACCATTGGGAGTAATTTGGCAATATGTACCAGATTACAGGTGCATGTATCCTCTAACCCAGCAATCCAACTTTTGGAAATCCATGCTACCGATTTGCCTGCACATGTATGAAATTTGTATGTTCAAGGTTATTCACTATAATACAGCATTGTTTGTACCAGCAAAAGACTGAAAACAACCCAAATGCCCATTGATAAGGACTTGTATAAAAAACTACATACATACACACAATGCAGCTGTTAAAAAAGGAGAAAGATTTCTGTGACATATTGTTGAGTAGAAAAAAAAGGAAAAAATACCTAACTATAAGAAACACCTAACTATAATTAACATTAATAAAGACTTTTTAAAAGAAAATAAATCTTTATTATTTGGTCCTTCACAGAAAACATTTGTAGACTCCTGGTCCAAATAATGGCATCTTCTTCTTCTTCTTCTTCTTTTTTAAACAGGATCTTGCTGTGTTGCTCAGGCTGGGGGCTCACTGCAGAGCCTGAGCTCACTGCAGCCTCAAACTCCTGGACTCAAGTGATCCTCCCACCTCAGCCTCCCAAGTAGCTAAGGGACTACAAGCACATGCCATCGTGCCTGGCTTTTTTTTTTTTTTACCTTTTTGTCAAGATGGGGTCTCACTATGTTGCCACGGCTGGTCTCGAACTCCTGGCCTCAAGCGATCCTCCCACCTTGGCCTCCCAAAGCATTAGGAATATAGGCATGAGCCACTTCACCCAGCCAAATGGATCTTTTATATGTTTCTGGTGAAGTAACAGAAGTACAAATAGTTACCTTGTAAGTACAGATAGTTAATTTCCTCTTCCTAGTTTCAGTATTTCTCTGCAGTAATGTATTACACATCTGGAAGACCTGTTGCATGACAGCATCTTGTCTCAGGTCATCACGGCCCTTCAGAATAATTAAACATGAATAAACAAGTAGTACAGTTTATTTTATTATAAAAACACAGAGCCATCTGAGAATAGCAAAGGGCACTCAGAAACAAATCTGAGCATCTGTGCACCTCTTGACAGTCTCCCAAATAATTAAAGATCTACTGCCATTCTTTCATTTAGAATAAGCTACAACATTTACACTGATTTAGAAAAAGAAGTTTCCCCTAGCTACTTCTGTAATTAGATTAACTGGAAGTCCCCCATAGGAAGGCATACTGCAAACACCTGAGTAAAACAGCACTGTGTCTTTCCACCACTCCCCAGTAGGACCCAAAGAGCTCGTGAGCAAATGGTAAGGGAAGAATGCTCTCCCTTTTTGGTACATTAAATAGCCCTTGGAACAGTACCAGACCCAGTATACTGACACAAAGGACGTCAACTTGTACTATTCAAGGAGATAAGAGACAGACACCAAAGTATTTTTTTTTTTTTCACAAGAAGCAAGCTCACTGTACATGTCTGTACATCTTAATGGTATTCTTTTACTTGAATCAACCATATAATGATGGTCTTTCAGAGACACACATACACACACACACACACAAAATGGAGAAAAGCCTGGTTCTAGAAGGTAATGCATTTCTACTCTACAAATCTTCCTCATTTGCAATTATTCAAAATAAAGACAAAAACCCAAATAAAGCAGAAAGAAGATATCAACTAAAATTTTTCATCATTAAAACTCTTAAGGGCTAAGCCAGAGAAGGGATGGCTCACCTTAACAAGCTGTCTCCTCTCCTTGCCATCAGAACCTACACAATCTATTATTTTTGGTAAATTTACACCTCCTGCTAAGCGAAATTCTGCTTTAAATGACTGTATAGTCACGAGATTTCCATATTCTCCTGTGTGGTCCACCTAATAAAAGCATAAACATGATTGATAATAAGTCAGATACACTATTTGCACTTAAAGAAAAATACATTATAAATGGCAATTTTAATATTAAACAGAGGAACAAATGACAATGTGATACTGGTTAAGAACTGCAACTATAGGATGGGTGTGGTGGCTCTTGCCTGTAACTTTAACTACTGTTTAATTAAAGATTCACTAATATACGTAAAGTCATCTGAGAAATAACTCCTCACAAAAACATAAAGTAAATTTTGGAAAAGAGTAGGAGTTTTCTGGGTTGTAACTGCTAAATCTGGCATTTTAAGGAAATATTCAGCTAAATCACTTAGCTGATATAGCTAGAAAAATAGCAGTCAATCCAAATGATACAGCTACATTTCAAATCAAGTATCTAGATACTAAGCACTAAACTGCAAAATGAAAAGAAAGACAATGTATTTAAGATGATCATTTTCTAAACTTATAACACTTATTATTACATATATCCCTGCCCACATGAAATTACTTCCATTATTTCTTGCAATGAAAGAACATTAGAACAGAGCTAAGTGCATTGTGCATATGAAGTCAACTTAATATTATAATAATAGGTACTATATTACTTAATACTGTGATATATCACAGCCAATACATTTTATTGCACATAGAATTTTTAAAAACAATATATGACAGGCCGGGCGTGGCCTCAAAGCCTGTAATCCCAGCCACTTTGGGAGCACCCGAGGACGGGCGGAGATCACGAGGTTCAGGAGAGTCGGAACCATCCTGGGGCTAACACGTGTGAAACCCCGTCTTCTACTTAAAGAATACAAAAAACTAGGCCGGCGGCGGGCTGGCTGCGCCTGTTGTGTTTTTTTTTTTTTTTTTTTTTCTCTCCCTCTCTCCTATGTGCCTGTATCTTTCGGTGAGCTGATGTTCTCTTTATATGTGTGTTTTATGGTTAATACCCCTGGGGAGTCTGGTGTCAGTTTGCCAGTGTAGCTGATGTGTTTTTTCTCTCTTCCTCATTCTGTTCTTATCTCTTGTTCTTGGCTTTTTTTTTTTTGTCGCTGACAGTGATTTGTCGTAGTACTTCCCTACCTCAATAATAAATATATATAATATAAAAAACAATATATGACAATTGGAAACTTCCTTGCCAAGTCAAAAATTAATCTTGGCATAAGCACATAGAAACTCCTTCTGGCCAATGAAAGTAACAGTCTACAGACCTTCATAAGAAAGATGGGAGGTGTAGAACTGAAGGGAATGGAAAAGAAAGCAAGAGAAGCTTTTGAGTATTTTAGGGCTTGGGCAAAGGAAATATAATACTGAGAAATTATAGGTTGAAACACATGAAATTTGCCAATATTTAACCAATTCTGACTTACATAAAAATACTATTTCACATGGTTCAATCTAATAAATAAATTTAGTTTAAAAAAAAATCAAGAGTTAATTGTAAATTACCTTAATTTCCATAGTAGGGACAACAACATCTTCTAAATTCTTAAGTTTAGTAATTGGCTGGTCTGCTGGAATATTTATGCCTTCTGTATTGAAAAATGAAGAGATTTTAGTGACAAACTGAGGAAGAGCATTGAAGGTCAAGCAGGAATAGTCAGCAGATACCACTGGCCCCGACTTGTTGCTAATCTGTGGTTCAGGCTATGATTGAGAAATGAAGACTCTAGGCTTTGGCCACTATGCAGCTCAGGGTCAAAGCTCAACAGTGGCTAATGTAGCTTTAAGTAAATTTGCAGGTTACCTGACAGGGGTAACTAAACCAGATTCCACCTGAGGAACCAGACTAAGCATCTTAAAATACTTACGTAATAGTTTGCATAGTACATAGATAACATACTTCTGTCACATTACTATTAAATGCAACTAAAGACATGTCAATACTTTTTGTTTGCTTAGAGAAACAATATGTGAAGCCTCATTCATGTTTTAAAGTAATAAGAATTTAAAACTTGAAGATATGATTCTGAATAGAAAAAAATGCAATTATTAAAGTATGGGGAGTACTTAGAAGCATACTTAGAGACTAGTCACAAAACCAAAGATTATAGCAGCTTATAATTATCTGAACCGACACAGTAAGAATAATAATTAAACAATGGCATTTTAGCACCTATGGAAGAAATGGTAAAGGCTTTTTGTTTTTAAGTCCCAGGGCACAGTTTTAGTAACCACATCATTTAAAAAAACTTTTGACTCTAGAAATGTTCAGTTATTCAATTATTTGAATAGACTTGCCTCTATGCAATTCTCCGTAATAAGTATGCCAGAAGATTATCAGAAGAAATCAAATAATTAATTTAGTGTAGTCACCTATTATCAGTTCTACCAAGAGATATTAAGTGAAAAAGCAACCAGGGAATGTTGAAGCTATCAGATACAAATTAAGCTTTTGGATTACGTTTGTGATTTTAAACAGATTTACATATTAGGCTCTATAATTAATATATCTCTACAGAGAGTAACATAGCAAGAAAGTAATATTCCTTCTTTGAAACACATACTTCTCTGAGTCTTCCACTGAGTGGCATCTAAGTTTGCTAATATAATATAAGCATCACAAAGTGCCTCAACACTTCTGACCATCTGAGGTCTCCTACTTCTGATAGTACATATTATTCTGTTTGCAGCTTCTGTTCGATCCTATTAATAAAAAACAAATAAAAAACATTACATAAGGAACTACCCAACATTTAAACTTCTCAGAGTTAGAAAAACAAAGAGAAAACCAGAATTTATGCACAAATCTAGACAATGGGATTATAATTCCTCAGATACAAACAAAACAGTCATAAATGAAATACATCAAAAATACATACTCTCATCAATGACTTAGGTGCCTTTCAAAAATCTATTGTTTCCCTTTGCCAGCTGCTGTGAGGAAAAAAGTAAAATACTACTGGTATCTCCTATGCTTTGACAAACATTAAGGAATTTTGAACCAATTTTAATTAATTAATTAATTAGAGACAGAGTTTCACTCTTGTTACCCAGGCTGGAGTGCAATAGTGCAATCTTGGCTCACTGCAACCTCTGCCTCCCGAGTTCAAGCTATTCTCCTGTCTCAGCCTCCCGAGTAGCTGGGATTACAGGTGCCCACCATCATGCCTAGCTAATTTTTGTATTTTTAGTAGACAGGGTCTCGCCGTATCTGTCAGCCAGGATGGTCTCGAACTCCTGACCTCAAGTGATCGACCCGCCTCAGTCTCCCAAAGTGCTGGGATTACAGGTGTGAGCCACCGTGCCAGCCTTGAACCAATTTTAGATGGCATCATAATAACACAAGATTTTAAAAATAAATATTCTAGGAAAGACTGAATATCACACTTCTAAAAGGTATATATGTTTAATCCAAATACCTCATCAAGCTGAGAGCTTTGTTTAGGCGCATTTTTAGTTATTCTACTTCTTCTTGCTACCTCTGGTTTAGTCAGAAATTCATCTCTGTTTGCATTTGCTAAGGCCAGTATAATAAATAAAGTATGATGGGGGTGATCCATTGAAATTCTAGAGATTAGCTGTAAGAAAATTAAGAACTATTAGATTTATGCAAATAGACAAAAAAAATATAATCCATATTTTTCATTTTGGTTAACATTAAAATGTGTATTACTGTCTAGATACTGCAGTGGGTAGAGCATGTATGTCTGCATGTGTGAGAAAGAGGCAGAGGCCTATGAGGAATTAGAGAAAATGAGTAATTTATGTGATGTGAGAAGAGACAAAATATAACATTTTGTATTTCCATTTCTTAGAGGGAATGGTATACATACTTTATATAATATATAGTAATAATAGAAAATAATTATTGTGGTTTGATTTTCAGGTTTACTTACATTATTGAGGACTTCATGAAATCCTAGGCCTCCCATCATCTTGGTCCCCATTCTAGCAGCCAGTTGGTACATAAGAGGCAAAAATTTATATGATGGAATCTTCATTCCATCTCTCTACCATTAAAAAAAAGACACAAAATTAATAAACAAGGTATTTCAAATATTCTCACATCTAAGCAAATAAATTATTTTAAGACAGTGCTCCTCTATTAGCACAAGCAAGTGGTTAACAAAACTTCATTAACTATATTTTTTTCCTTCATTTCTTACGTTATCTGAAGGTCTTTCTAATGGGTACTCTAGATTAATGCATTGGTAAATCAAAATATTTGGTCCTAAATTAAACTGGTTTCAGAACTGGAATACTTGGTACTGCTTATATTCCAAAAAATCTAAGGAAGACAAATGTGATCTTGATTCCTGAGAAGTCAGTGTACAATAAAATGAAGTAATTGCTTTTCCCCATAGGCCAAAAGTAATATTTAGTGTATACTACAGCAGAGATGGATTGTATCTATTATGTCTTATTCTTTTACTGCAGTAGAAACATTTTATCTCTAACCTTCAAATTGACTGACTATATATCTTGTCAACATAAATTTAATATTAAGTGTCATCACTATAACATTTCCAAAGAAAAACTTACACAATACTGCTGTCTTGACATTTTCTTAAAAATGTATTTTCTCTACTTACAAAAGTAATTTATTGTAAAATCCCAGATTTTGCAGCAGGGGAAAACCCACCTGTGATCACATCATCTTTAATTGCTTTCTAAATCCTCCAATCTAATTCCCCATTCTAGACACTCTCCTATGGTAACTGCAAAGACATAAGACCAAGCTAAATTCTCTCACCTCCACACAAACTTGCATCATTTAGAGCTTGTCAGCTTATATAATATTATAATAATACAAAGGAACTTTTGTAGAAACAAGACTAGAACTTGTAAATAATTCTAAATACAGATCAAAGTTTAGAAAACTACAAAATGCTACTCATGTATAGAGCACTGGATGAAGTGCTAGGAATACAAAGAGGTATACAAAATCCCTGATATCAAGGGGCTTACGTCTAAGTTTTTCAAGCACAGGGTAGAATATTGGGCTGAATAACACTTGCCTTCATCATGCCATTGACCTCAGAAACTCCAGAATTTTCAAGCCAGAGGGAACAAAGTCGGAATACCCACATATCATGTTCTTCTCCACTTAATAAGCAGTTGATGTAATTTTCAACTGCTTTACATAAGAAGCGTTTACGATCCTCTTTCAGTGCACGCAGGGCAAGTTCATCCAACTCCAGCTCTCGCTGAACCTTTACTGTGTATCTTGCATAGAATAATTAAGGTAAAACACAAAAGCCATGAACTTTAACAGAACTACAAAATCACACACATGATATACAACATAAATGAAAAAAATTGGGTTTTTATCCCAGGGAAAAAAGCAAACTTCTAAGGATTATAAAGGAAATAAACTTACTTTTGTCTTAACTGTGCAGTTCACACACCTAGGCATCGAAGGACAAAGGGGACTCTCCCCAAGCTATTTAGCTAACTTAAACCTCTACTTACACTAAAATATACAGATTCAACACAGGCTTAAATAAAGGGATTTAATTACATCAAAATCGGTAACTTTTGTAATTAATTTCAATATCTATCTCCTTTTCCACTACAATACCAACAAACCAAAAAAGCAAAACAGAAAGCTAATATCTATATTCTCCACAATGAACTTAGAAGCAGAGCATGAATTATTTACGAAAGAACACATGTCAATCTCTTACATACTAATTTGTGATTAACTACATACAGTAGGACCAAGGCAGACAGGGCACAATGCCTAACACCGATAATCCCAGCACTTTGGGAGGCCAAGGTGGGCAGATCGTTTGAGCCCAGGAGTTTGAGACCAGCCGGGGCAACATGGCAAAACCCCATCTCTGCAAAAAATACAAAAATTAGCCAGGTATGGCGTGCACCTGTAGCCCCAGCTACTTGTGGGGCTGATGGGAAGAATCATTTGAGCCCAGAAGGTCGAGGCTGCAGTGAGCTGGAGGACAGTGATCACACCACTGTACTCCAGCCTGGGTGACAGAGTGAGACTTTGTCTCAAAAAAAAACCCAAAAACCAAAAAACAAAAAGAACCCAGAAGACCAAGATAATCTATCTATAGTTAAGCCAACCTTTAGTGCTCACAACTATATCACATAAAAAGACCAAGTCACTCTTTCTGTGCAAAAACATTCACTCAGTTAACTGGTGAACATAGAATTGTCACTTGTAGAAACCTCGTTACCTGTTTGTCTGAATTTTATGTTCCCTAAGGAGACCTACTTCCTCTTTGGCTCTTTTCAGGAGAGCTTGCTTGTTTTCAAATTCTGATGATTTCATGTAGTTTTCAATTCTTTGGTATTGCGTATCTGAAAACCGGGCTAATGACAGAAATGCCTTCATTTTTCCATTTCTTAGCTCATCATTACTTTCTCCATCATAATTTCCAGCAACTTCTACTGCCTTCAAGAAAACACAACCAATTTAAATTATATTTACAAATACTAAATACATCTAAAGAATCACTCGTATTAAGGTAATACACTAAAGTTTAACTTATATACATGTAAAAGCTAGCTAAATTATATGAACTATTGCAAGCTTCTCCAAGCCGTGGCCCATGGGCCGCATGTGGCCTAACACAAATTCGTACATTTTCTTAAAACATTATGAGATTTCTTTTGTGATTTTTTTTAAAGCTCATTAGCTATCATTAACATTAGCGTATTTTATGTGTGGCCCAAGGCAATTCTTTTTGCAATGTGGCCCAGGGAAGCCAAAAGATTGGACAGCCCTGAACTATAGTATTTTCTTGACTTTTCAAAACAACTTTGACAGTGTAGAAATAACCCAAACAGCTAATACTCGTAAAGAAGTCTGCAAAAACAAATAACTTTATAAAATTTAAAGACAATCAGGCTGGGTGTGGTGGCTCACACCTGTAATGCCAGCACTTTGGGAGGCCAAGGAGGGTGGATCACTTGAGGTCAGGAGTTCGAGACCAGCCTGGCCAACATGGAGAAACTCCGTCTCTACTAAAAATACAAAAAATTAGCCGGGTGTGGTGGCACACTCCTATAGTCCCAGCTACTGGGGAAGCTGAGGCAGGAGAATCACTTGAACCTGGGAGGTGGAGGATGCAGTGAGTCAAGATTGCGCCACTGTACTCCAGCCTGGACAACAGAGCAAGACTTCATCTCAAAAAAAAATAAAAAGTAAAAAATAAATAAAGACAATCACATCATGTGTTTCATGTTACACTTATTTAGTGAGGTAACTATTTCCAGAATGAGTGAATCTAAAGGAATGAGGGAGAAACAGGAAAAGTCAAAGGGGGCTAGTGTACGGAAGCCTTTACTTGTGGGTGGCTGGGCTAATGAAGAGCAAAGGCTGACTTGCCTATTCCTTAATCAGTTATTTTTGTAGATGAATAAATGAAGAAATTATCAGAAACAACCTGCTGAAAGGGTAGCTGGTAGTGGAGGCAGTAAGGAGGAAGAAGAGATACTATACTTGGGCCTACTTTCCAAATCAGCTGCTTCATTTCTGTTTCACTCCACTCTAGAGACTATACAGAGCTACAACAGTAATAATATATAGAAAAATAAAACCATACTTTTATTTGCTTTTGAAATATATTGATCTTGATGAAAAGATGAAGCATATTCATGCTAAGTAACTTATCTTAAAGGTTGCTCCAAAAATCTTACCTTTTCTAGATAGGTCTGCATGATGACCGCAGGATTTTCTAAGCAAGTTTCTGCTAACCAGTTGCCACAAACCCTTAGACATTCTGTGTATATAAGTTTTAGGCTGGGATTGTTCTGTACAAGAAAGGCAAAATCTTAAAATACATTACCATGACTGTACCCAACTGTCCTTCATGTAAGGGGAAAAAAGCAGGTTAAAAATGTTTTTCCTCGGTAGGTGGGGGGAAAAAAAGTTTTTCCTCATCTGCTTTTGCCATACAACTACTTTAATAATCCCATGTAGGAAATGATCATCCTCTCTTTATTATTATTATTGCCATTATTGGAGCAAGTCACATTTATTGAGTACTTACATATGCCCGACACTTTGTAAAGGCTTTATATATATTAACTCATTTAATTCTCACAAGAATCCTATTAAATAAGTACTATTATTACCCCCAATTTGCGGATTAGAAAACTGAGGTACGAGGAAGTTGGGTAACTCCAGACAGCACATACTTCAGGGCAAATACTATTAAGCAATATTTACACATATCATATTGGCATTCAGTGCTTTGGTATAATGATTTCTCTAATAACAGAAGATGCTATACAATGAATGCCCAACATCAAAAAGTACAGTAAAGGCCAGGTGTGGTGGCTCATGTCTGTAATCCCAGCACTCTGGGAGGCCAAGGTGGGTAGACTGCCTAAGCTCAGGAGTTCAGACCAGTCTGGCCAACGTGGTGAAACCCCAGCTCTACTAAAAATACGAAAAAATTAGCTGGGCATGGTGGCGTGTACCTGTAATCCCACTTACTCGGGAGGCTGAGGCAGGGGAATTGCTTGAACCAGGGAGGTGGAAGTTGCAGTGAGCCGAGGTCATGCCACTGCATTCCAGCCTGGGTGACAGAGCAAGACTCCGTCTCAAATATAAATAAATAAATAAAAAATAAAGCACAGTAGGCCGGGCGCGGTGGCTCACGCCTGTAATCCTAGCACTTTGGGAGGCCGAGGCGGGCGGATCACAAGGTCAGGAGATCGAGACCATGGTGAAACCCCGTCTCTACTAAAATACAAAAAAAATTAGCCGGGCGCGGTGGCGGGCGCCTGTAGTCTCAGCTACTCAGGAGGCTGAGGTAGGAGAATGGTGTGAACCCGGGAGGCAGAGCTTGCAGTGAGCCGAGATCGTGCCACTGCACTCCAGCCTGGGCAACAGAGCGAGACTCCGCCTCAAAAAAAAAAAAAAAAAAAGCACAGTAAGCTGATATTCACTAAGCAGGAACATGTCTGTGGGACACCACTGTAGACAAACGTTGGGGACACCAATGTCTCTACTTTATCCAGTGTGTATGCTGGGTTTATAGCTGAAGTAGCAACATAAGTTTGCAAAAACTAACAGGTAATGTTAGATAAAATATTAGATGTGATATTTTCAAAGCATTTGGATTGACAACCTAACTGTCCCAACTTGCTTTTATTTTCTAATTTAGTTCTCTCATTCATTTCCTCTTCCCTTTTTTCACTTGCCATTTCAAATTCAGAATAGCTATTTCATTCATTTCCCACATACCTTTCTTGAATTCTGTAGGAAGTTAAAGGCTTAATACTGGGATGCATTAAATGAATCTACCACATGACGAACTAATAGAATTGTTATATATAGGAAAAAGTTTCTAAACTTCTTTTACAAATTAATTTTCAAGACTAGTTTTACAATATCTTGTTCATAAATTAGTAATTTCAAGGCTCTAATAAAATTGTTATTAAAACGATTTTAAAGCACATTTGTGTTTTTTAAATAAGAGTAAAACACTAATCCAGCCAATAAAAAAACAAACCGCTGCACAGCTGGCATCCAACTTCTTGATCATTTGCTTGAGAATACTCAGGGCAAGACTCTGCTCCTTTTTTGCCCAGAATACTTGTGCTTCTTCCAGCTGCCACTCAGAGACTCCACAGCTAACTGGATTATACTGTTTAATTTGAAATATTGCCCTTTCAGGGAGCTGAAATGAAAATGACATATGGGAATAAATACTTCTACTATTACTACTACCACCATCAATAATAATAATAATGAAAGCAGTAACTACCATTCATTGAGAACTTAACTACTTGTCAGGGGCTATCTTAAGTACCTCTCTGTCTGCATGACATTTCCCCAACCCCACGTATGCCTATCTGTCCGTCTCTCTCTCTCTCTATATATATATGTATGTGTATCTGTGTGTCTATACATACAGTTTATAAAATCACCGAATTGTTATCAATATAGTATGTTAGGTATCTTCTCATTTTATAACCAGGAAATTGAGGCTGAGAAAAGATTAAGTACCTTGCCCAAGGCGTAAAGTCAGATCTAATTCCAAAATGGGAACTCTTAAACAACTATCTTTACTATATATTAATAGAGATCACTATCTCTTAATGACATTTCTTTTTCATTCAGGCTTTCTGTTTTTTAAATAATAAAAGGAAGGTCAAGAGGTAAGATGACATAGTTTTAAATTATATTTACCTGAGTGTTCTTGAAAGTTCTGGACAGTATAGAGAGTTCTACAAGGTGTTTGGTGAGAATCTCCTTAATACATTCTCTTTGTGAGTTCTCTATTTCCTTTTCCATCAGGATCTCCAAAATGACTGTGCGTAGAGCCATGATAGGCTCCTGAAAACTAAAATCACTGTCCTTGAGAAGCTGGGAGTGTTTCTGCCACTTAATATATACTTCAGAGAGTTGTCTATGTGTGACTGATCTGAATGCCACATCATAGAGTTCATGTAAGCAAGATAAATGAAAAAAAAAAAAAAAAAACTATGTAAGTTCTGAAACTTAAGACATAATATAATAATACAAAGGAACTTTTGTAGTGACAACACTAGAACTTGTAAATAATCCTAAATATGGATCAAAATTTAGAAAACTACAAAATGCTATGTGGTCAGAGCTCATAAGAGGTTATTAGCAGAGAGGCCACAGATAAGAAACATTAAAAAAAATTTTTTTAATACTCTGACATTACAAAAAGCAGCCCTTCTAAATACTCTTCTGAAACAAGAATATATTCATCAGACCTATCATAAAGAATGCCTACATCTTTAGTCCTGCTTCAATACTGCTTGTAGTAATGAAGACATGTCAGCAAGGAAATGAGGGATCCCCTACTGGGGACAACTTGATGCATAATTATAGATGTCAAAAAAAATCACAATCCAGTGAAGGAAAAGCTGGCATCTGGCAAAGGTTTCATTTACCAACATTATTAAAGGAACAGAAAAGGCATATTTACAATTAGTTTATATGAATAGTATGCTTCCCAAGTAACTGAACTATGAAATACTACCCAATCCTTCAGGGACATTTATTGAAAGAAATAAGAAAGAGGAAGCAGGGAGAGTAAGAAGACAAAGTGATGACTAAGAAATGAAAGCTCTTTTAAGTTGCTTGATAGAGAAGGAACAGTAAGAAAAATGCTAGGAACCAAAACTTCAATTCCTCTCTAAATGATCCTACCACAGCAGGTCTCAAGCTTTTTGAGGAACTCCTTTACAATCAAACAGATTATCGAAGACCCCAAAGAACTTCCAATTGTTGGACCATATCTACTGATATTAGATATGATATCACATTAGAAAGACTGAGAAAAATCTAAAATGTATTAATTTATTCAAAATAATAAATCTATATATCATAAATAACAATTTTTAGGAAAAATAACTGCAGTAGTTTCTCTGTATGTGCAGAAAATTGGCTCCAAGACACCTTGATAATGCTGATGTTCAAAGTCCCTTACTTAAAACGGCAGGATATTTTCCTATTACACATAACCTCTAGATTACATGTAATAGGAGAATGTGCATAGGTTATACACAAATCTCTAATTACATATAATACCTACTATAATGTAAATACTATGTAAATAAGTGTTATATCCTATTCTTTAACATTTTTTTCAAATATTTTTTATCACATTTGGTTGAATCTATACATCGAAACCTATAGATAAAGAATTTCAACTGTATACTTCCCAAAACAAAACAAAACAAAACTTAGTGAGAATGGCACTGTTTTGCATTTTTGCAAATCTCTTTAATGTCCCGATTAACAGAACGAGATGAATTCTCATCTCTGCTTCTGCATTCAGTTTGTTACGATTTGACGTTTTGGTTGAAGTACACGAATGAAATCTAATCTGAGAGCATAAGCGTTTGTTCACCAGTTCATCCAACTTTCCCTCTGCTTCTCTTCTTCCTATTTCTCTACCAAAGAGCCAGATTATTCTTTAGGCATTTCTTCTTTTTAAAATTTATTTTTAATTTTTATGGATATATAATAGTTGTATATATTTATTAGGTACGTGTGATACTTTGATACAAGCATACAATGTGTAATGATCAAATTTGGGTAACTGGGATGTCCATGATCTCAAACATTTATCATTTCTTTATGTTGGAAACATTCCAAACCTTCTTTTGTAGCTATTTAAAAATATACAGTAAATTACTGTTAACTACAGTTGCCCTATTGTGCTATCAAACACTAGATCTTATTCCTTCTATTTACCTGTATTTTTTTACCCATTAACCAGCCACTCTTCATCCTCTCCCTCCACAACACCCTTCCCTGCCTCTGGTTACTATCGTTCTATTCACTGTTTCTTAAAGAATTCTATACTCTTTTTAGCAGGAGAAATCTTTCATTCAGAGGAAAAATTTCTTGATTTCTGGCAGTAAGAACTGCCAAGGTACTTACTAATGAAAGCAGAAAAGAGTTTTGTTCCTTTATTTTCTTCCTAAGAAAAGCCACATTAATATGTATGTCTTCTGCTATGTCGTTTTGAAAAAGCTATTATTCTTTTCTTCTGACTCTTAAAATTTCCTTCTGTTTTCTACTTCCAGAACATATTCCAAATTTTATTTTTGCATAAAGGTAGGGTGACCTTAGTCATTTATATCCTCTTTCTTTCCTCTTATAATAATAATAGTGACTCAAAATAGCACGGCTAAAAGGGGCTTTAGAGACCATCAAATATAAATCCCTGACTTTAGAAATGAGGAAACTGAGGACACAAAACACTTTACTTTGTCATCCTGACAGACTCAAGGCTGCCCTTACATAACTCTTCCACTTCTTTTACTCTAGCAGCAAGGCAGACATAAAATAACAGTAATGCAATGTAGTGCTAAAACTGAATGGAGTGTAACATGCTGTGCAAAAACATGAGGAAACAATTTTATCTGGGTAGGCCAGGGAAAAAGTTATAAAAGAAAAGCATATTCAAGCTGAATTTTAAAACATCAATTTTACAATGACTATTTTGGAAAATGTTTAATAAAAGCACAATTCACTGGGGCTAATCAACTTATATCTTGAAAAAAGGAAAGAAACACACACATCTGTTCTCTACATAGTTTTCTGTTTGTTTGTTTGTTTGTTTGTTTTTTGAGACAGAGTCTCGCTCTGTTGCCCAGGCTGGAATCCATAGCACAATCTCGGCTCACCGCAACCTCTGCCTGCTGTGCTGGGTTCAAGCAATTCTCCTGCTTCAGTCTCCTGAATAGCTGAGATTGATTACAGGTGCCCACCACCATACTCGGCTAATTTTTGTATTTTTAGTAGAGATAGGGTTTCACCATGTTGACCAGGCTGGTCTTGAACTCCTGACTTCAAGTGATCCACCCACCTCAGCCTCCTAAAGTGCTAGGATTACAGGGATGAGCCACTGCGCCCAGCTTATAGTTTTTTTAAAGTCACTACTGGTAACAGAAAAGCTGCACTTTAGGATAACAAAGTCATGTGAATTACATACTTTGAGAAAAGCTCCCCAATGCTTTCCAGCTCTCCAATGGCCTGCAACCTGCTGAGTGTGGGGTAGAGCGAATACACAGACTCAAGGCTGCGCTTACACAACTCTTCCACTTCTTTTACTCTAGTAGCAAAAAAGAAAAGACACTCTGAAAACAAAGAAAAGGTTTTCAGGGAAATGAAAGTTCAAATTTGTTGTTAAAGAGTTCTCATCATAGGCTTTGCTACTGATCTAGTAATACTAACAAGCAACAGTGAATACGAAATAGCAGCGGAAACAAAATACAACTGATCCTTGAACAACACAAATTTAAATGTGTGGTCCACTTATACTCAGAGTTTCTTCCATCTTTGCCACCCCTGAGATAGCAAGACCAACCCTTCCTCCTTATCCTACTTAACATGAAGGTGGCAAGGATGAAGACCTTTATGATAACCCACTTCCACTTAATTAATAGTAAATATATGTTCTCTTGTTTATAATTTTCAATAACATTTTCTTTTCTCTAGCTTACTTTATTGTAAGAATATGGTATTATAATACTTATACAAACTATGTGTTAATCTATTGCTTAAGTTATTGGTAAGGCTTCTGGTTAACAGTAAGCTATTAGTAGTTAAGCTTTTGAGGAGTCAAAGTAATACTCACATTTTCAAATGTGTGAGGAGGAGGGGCTCAGCACTCCTAACCTCCAAGTGGTTCAAGGATCAACTGTAAACCTTGGAATCACACAGACCAAGATCTAAATTGCAGTTCTGTCACTTATAGCCGTGTAACTTTGGGCATGTTACTGGACTTCTCTAAGCCTTTTTTCGCATCCATAGTTATTGTCATGATTAGAGAATACATATGAAAGGAGTCTAACAGTGGCTAGCATATCATAGGCACTTAAATGATAGTAAATTTTATTTCTGTGATAAACATAGGATTTATTAAGTCACTACTGTTATAAAAACGCTACATTTGTTTAGCCCATTATAATTATTTCCTCATGTCTCATCACATTTGTGCCTCAAAACAAGTTTGTAAGTATTAACCATGAGTTACAATTTTATAAATTAGAACACTAAATGCCATACAATTACTAAATGAGACAAGATGAAATTCTCAGGATACTTGTACTGGAAGAGAACAAAGAGGGAATCACCAAAACTTTCTTGAAGGGTCAGGGTAAAGAATGAACCTGGAATCCCAGAAACAATTTGTTTTGAAGGAGGGTAGAGAATTCCACGGAAACATCTGATCACAGCCACTAAGTCTTTATCTCTTCATCAATGCAAATCCTTACATTAAAATTGTTTTTCAAGTTTTCAGAAAAGAAGCCATGACATTAAATGTTAAAATACAGTAACTTTGTCTTTTTATAATACCTTGCATATTTGAGACTTTCATAAAATGCAGAGAATTCTCTGTCTCTTAGAGATTGTAGAGCACTGTACAATGATTCATGGTAACTGGTTCCTTCTATTTCTTTGCTGTGAGATAATAAGTCAAAGAAAAAAATATATTTAAAAACAGAACCCTAAGATATACATGTACAAATAGCTTCACCAAAGGACAAAATGTTTAAATTAAAATTTCTCCATTCTAAAAAATGTGTTTCTAGAATTTTTTGTAAGAAATACAAATTTTATGAGTCATTTAAATTCTTTAAGCAGAAAAAAAGGAAATTACTCAGATACTTTGCCTGGTTCTAAATATGCTCTACTTTTATTTATTCAATAAATACCTATTATGTGCCAGGCACTAGGCACAAGGAGGATTTACAAGTTGACAAGTCAGATCAGGTCTCTACTCTCATGGAATTTATGTGCTGGTTTGGAGGAATACACAATAAATAAGTATTGGAGAGTAACAAGGGACATGCAGAGAATTAAAACAGGGTAACAAAACAAAATGGCTAGACGGCTATTATAGAATAGGTAGTCAAGAAAGGTCTCTCTGACAGAGATACAATATTATTTAACTAGGGTCAGAATGAAAAGAAGCCACTCGCATGGTAACTGGGGGAAAAGGAGAAGATACATCTAAGGCCCTTGGATAGAAACAGCTTGGCCTGATAAGAAAACACAAGAGAGGCCTGTGTGGCTGAAATACAAGGGGAAGGGGAAGAATAGTATACATTGATTTACAGAGGCAAGCAAGAATCAACTCACATAGGAAAAAGTTTTTAAAATGAGGGTATATCTCTAATTTTATAGCAGTCTTACAGTTTGAAATATTTGAAAGGCACTCCAATAATTATTATTTTTTGAGACAGAGTCTCACTCTGTTGCCCAGGATGGAGTGCAGTGACATGATCTCAGCTTACTGCAACCTCAGCCTCCCAAGCAGCTGGGACTACAAATGCATGCCACTGTGCCCAGCTAACTTCTGTATTTTTTTGTAGAGATGGGGTTTCACCATGTTGCCCAAGCTTGTCTTGAATTCCTAACTTCAAGTCATCTGCCCTCCCGGGCCTCCAAAAGTGCTGGGATTACACGCACGAGCCACCACGCTCGGCCAATAATTTTTTTTTCTATGAAGGCAACAAAACATACTTAAACATAATTTATTTTTTAGTGTTTATATTATCAAAAAACTTTACATAAATATGAAATCCTTTATTAGATTAGGTGCTTGGCTTTTCATTCAGAAAACATGGTGACCTTACATACAGATTATAAATGTTATCTTCCTGGGTAACTGAATGGTTTTTTTTGAGACAGAGCGAGACTCTGTCGATCTTGGCGATTGACAAGTGGTGCGATCTTGGCTCACTGCAACCTCTGCTTCCCAAGTTCAAGCACTCTCCTGCCTCAGTCTCCTGAGTAGCTTGGATTATAGGCGTGCAGCACCACACCCGGCTAATTTTCGCATTTTTAGTAGAGATGGAGTTTCACCCTGTTGGCCAGGCTGGTCTCAAACTCCTGATCTCCAGTGATCCATCTGCCCCAGCTCTCAAAGTGCTGGGATTCCAGGCGTGAGCCACCACACTGTTATTTATTTATGTATTTATTTATTTTTTAAGAGATGGAGTCTTGCTCTGTCGTCCGAGCTGGAGTGCAGTGGCGCTATGTCAGCTCACTGCAACCTCTACCTCCCGTGTTCTAGCAATTCTCCTGCCTCAGGCTCCCAAGCAGCTGGGACTACAGGGGCAAGCCACCACGCCTGGCTAATTTTTTGTACTTTAGTAGAGACGTTGCCCAGGCTGGTCTCAAACTCCTGAGCTCAGGCAATCCACCCGGCTCGGCCTCCCAAAGTGTTAGGATTATAGGCGTGAGTCACTATGTCCAGCCGTATTATTTTTTAATAAAAGAAAATATTTCATAAATAAAGATAAGCGGTCCTTTGTGGATCCTCCAGTCAATATGTGTTATCTTACTGACTAATATGTTTGTAGCAGGGAGTAGAAAGAGGAATGCCTATACTTTGCTTGACACGCCTTAGTCCAACAAACAGTATGTGAGATGATTCTCATAAGAAAACCCTTTTCATGTTTCTGTTTTTAGAAATACTTAGGGGTGGGGTGAAGTTGTCCTAATGGAAGAAGAGAGTAAAATTCAAGCCTAGGTGCCTTAACTGCTTATTGCTATCTTACTGAAGGATTTAGGGCTATCTATAGCTTGCAACATCTACTGTGTGTGTGTGTGTGTGTGTGTGTGTGTGTGTGTGTGTGTATAAACTCCTGTTATATTCACAGAACAAGAGTAAAACAGTTGTTGTTTAGAACTAGGAGAGAGGCAAAAAAAAAGAAAATGAAGTCAAATTTCTTCTTACCTGACATTGGTGCAATGGTCCCACTGCATATTCCTCCATGCTGCTTGGTAATGGAGTTCCTGTAGTTCAGGACACCAGTCTTTATTTTCATAATCTAATCCTTTCAAATACACAGAAAGAATATGGCAGAGTCCCAAATTCTGCAAGGCCTAAACAGGAGTTATTTTTGTTTTTAAGTTAAGTAATCAAAGATATCAACAGAAAACCAGAGAAAAAAACAGCAAACATACAAATTAACTTAAACAAATTTTAGTTCACAATATCGCTTTAAATCCCAAAATATCAGCTGAGTGTGGTGGCTCATGCCTGTAATCTCAGCACTTTGGGAGGCTGAGGCAGGAGGATCACTTGAGCCCAGGAGTTTGAGACCAGCCTGGGCAACAAAGCAAGACCTTGTCTCTACAATTTTTTTTTTTTTTTTTTTTAAATTAGCTGGGTATGGTAGTGTGTACCTATAGCCCCAGCTAGTTGGGTGGCTGAAGTGAGAGGTGCCCTTGAGCCCAGGAGGTCAAGACTGCAGTGAGCTATGATCGCGCTATTGCACTCCAGCCTCAGTAACAGGGTGACAAATTATCTCTAAAAAAAAAATTTCTTTTTTTTTTGAGACGGAGTCTCACTCTGTCGCCCAGGCTGGAGTGCAGTGGTGTAAGCTCGGCTCACTGCAAGCTCCGCGTCCCGGGTTCATGCCATTCTCCTGCCTCAGCCTCCCAGGTAGCTGGGACTACAGGTGCCCGCCACCGTGCCTGGCTAATTTTTTTTTTTGTATTTTTAGTAGAGACAGGGTTTCACCGTGTTAGCCAGGATGGTCTCGATCTCCTGACCTTGTGATCCGCCCGCCTCAGCCTCCCAAAGTGCTGGGATTACAGGCGTGAGCCACCGCACCTGGCCAAAAAATTTTTTTTAATCCCAAAATATCGGTTAATGTTTCCCAAAAAACACAAAGATGGAGCTCAAAGGGCTCTACATTTCATGGAAGAATGGCTAAGGAGTATTAGCCAGTAATAGAAACAATAGGTTCTGGGACCAACTCTATTGCAAACTATGAGAAATAGTTCACAGGAGATTTTCCATGTGAAGCAGTAAGTACACTACCTGGCACATTGTATATGCTCAACTAATGTCTTCTATTGTTATCCAACAACACTGTGATCAGGAAATCTACACTATATTTTAGATCAATGACCTGTCTGACTTTCCTGTGTCTCCCTGATTTTTTTCTCTTTTATTTTTTCTGCATCCCTCTGCTTCAGGAGTATCCCTGAATGTTTAGCCTAATCCTCTGAAAAACAGATAACTTCTAGTCTTATCTCTAGAGTTTATCTGGCTGTGTAAATTTCCACCAACATAGTGAAATAACCTCAGCACTACACTAGTGATGACTTTACCAAATTTGGGAAAAAATGTACCTGAATGATTCCCGCCTGGCGGGTTGATGAGGAGATTGCTGTTTCAAGGTCATATGTTACTAGGGCTTTGCCCCACATTGCTTCATGTTCATATGTTCGTAGTCTGTAAGAAAAGATTGTAAAAATAGCTTTGGGTTTTACACACACGTAACTCCTTCATAAACAGAATTACTATACCATTGTTCAGAAAAATGCAATTTACCTAGTAATGGGTTGTAACATCTTCCCTCCACCACAGCCATACAAACTATCTGGTTCTCCTATACTTCTGTAGATTTCTAAGAGAAGATCCTGAAAACACGGAAGCAACAAAAAATTGAAGAAGGAAAAAAAATCAGTCTATAAATTTAGCAAATTTTAAATTGTATCATTACCAATATGTAACTCCCAACTCTAAATGTTATGTTATATAAATAAAATGTAATGATTCTGAAATACAGTTGATCCTTAAACAAGAAAAGTTTGAACTGTGCAGGACAACTTACATGTGGATTTTTTTTTCAATAAATATAATGAAAACTTTTGGAGGTTTGCAACAATTTGAAAAAACTCACAAACCACACAGTTTAGAACTATTGAAAAATTTTTTAAAAGTTATGTCATGAATGCATAAAATAAATGTATATACTAGTCTATACATTCTATCATTTGTATACATTTGATATGATACATTTTATCATTTACTACCATAAAATATATACAAATCTATTACAAAAAGTTAAAATGTATCAAAACTTACACATACACACTGTACACAGCATTATTTGTGGTTAAGACAAATGTAAACAAATGTAAAGATGCAGTATTAAATCATAATTGCATAAGATTAACTACAGTACATATTGTACTATTGTAATAATTTTGCAGCTACCTCAGTTACTATTGTGGTAAGCATTATTGTGTTGTGAGTATCCACTTAAAATGCCATGTGACACTAATAATTTCTGCATGAGCAGTTCATTTCTCTAGCAAATTGTATATAGCAATAAAAAGTAATCTCTCCAGGTTCTCGTGTATTTTTTCACTGTGTTTACTGCAATACTATAAGCGTTGATTAACACCACGGGTGGCTGGAGGTGCTCCCAAGATGCAGAGAAAAGTCATGCCATTACAAGAAAAAAGTGAATTGTTTGATAGGTACTGTAGATTGAGGCCTAAAGTACATATCAACCAGCGGTGGTTGCCTAAAATTTCAGACAGATGATTAATTGTAAAGAGATGATGTAAACTTACGGTATTGATAAATACAGTACAGTTCTGTAAATGCATTTTCTCTTCCTTATGATTTTCTCAATAACATTTTCTTTTCTCGAGCTACTTTATTTAAGAATACAGTATATAACACATATACAAAATATGTGTTGTTTATATCATCGGTAGGGCTTCTGCTCAACAGTAAACTATTAGTAGTTAACTTCTGACTACAAATTTAGTTTTACCCTGATTTTTAATAGCACAGGGGGTTAGCACCTCTAACCCCCACATTGTTCAAGGGTCAACTGTATATACCAATGATCTGGATCAGCAGCAACACAGTAGACTGGTCCTAGACAACAGGAGGACTGTAGTTTACCTGAGAAGAACTGCCTACAATTGCATGAATTAGATAAGAAACAAGTACCAACCTACCAGGCTTTTATCACATGCAAAAATAATCACACAAACAAAACCAAACAATCTTGTCAACACCTAAAACTGTACATGGGCTGGGCGCAGTGGCTCACACCTTTAATCCCAGTACTTTGGGTAGCTCAGGCAGACTGCTTGAGCTCAGGAATTCAAGATCAGCCTGGGCAACATGGCTAAACCTGTCTCTGCAAAAATTAGCTGGAGACGGTGGGGCATGCCTGTAGTCCCAGCTACTTGTGAGGCTGAGGTGGGAAGATGGCTTGAGCCTGGGAGGCAGAGGCTGCAGTGTGTTATGATTGCACCACTGCACTCCAGCCTGGGCAACAGAGCCAGACCCTGTCTGAGAAACAAAAAACAAAACAAACAAAAAAACCTGTACATCAGAAAATACAGTCCTACAAAGTCTGACTCTTGAAAACTGAATTTGGTAAGAATAAAGGTCATGGATTTTTCTTTGAAAAATAGCACAAAACTGTATTGGAATTGGTAAAATTTGATATGGATAAAGTAGTTTGGTTACTGAAATCTTTGTTGTAAAATTTACATAGAAAAGATAGATTTTGTTTAAAACAATCTCCGTTAAATAAAAATGAAAACATAAAAAAACATAAAATAGAAAAAATTAGGAACTCTACTGCATAGAAAGTTGACCAAGCAATTGAACTGCCTACATGGTGCTTGCTCTGTGAAATATTTTCTACATACAAATCCATTTATATTGGCATAATTCTATAGTTCCAACTCAAATGCTTCTATTCATAACGTGAAATCAAGTCCTCAGAGTAGAAAAGTTCAGCCCATGCTTAGCACAGTGCTTAGTACACACACGATATTCCAAAAACTCAGTAGAGGAGCAGGAGACTATGAAGAAGCCAAAAGTGAAAGGAGAAAAATCAGGAGAGTGGATCAAAAAGGTAAACAGAACATAGTTCATCAAGGCATGGTTGATGATGAAGTATTAATAAAACCTTAAGGAAAAGGAGGAATGAAAGGTGACCACCAGACTTAGCAACATGAATTTTATGAGAGATATTAGCAAGTGCTATTTTACTGGAATAAATGGAAGGAGGGGAAATACAGACAGCAAATAAAGACAACTCTTTCACAAAGTTTGTCTATGAGAGGAAGGAAGAGAGAGGGTGATACCTAAAAGAGAACATAGGGAAGAGGGAAATTATTTTGTGTTTGTGAGAAAGGGAATTTTTAAACAGGAGAGGTTTTAAAATGTTCAGAACATAGTTCAGAGGGAGAACCGCATATTAAAAAATAAAGTACCTGAGAAAGAGCAGATAAAAAAACAAAGCACAGGAAGAGTTAGTCTCAAATAGAAGGATAAACTGTTTCTGTAACGTGAGGGAAGGTTATTAAAGGAGCAGATGCCAGGAGATTTCAGATTTGATAGTGGGATGTGGCGAGATTTCCTCTCTATGCCTTCTATTTTCTCCAAATAGGAGGCAGGCTGAAAGCAATGGCGTAGAAGAGAAGATGAAAAGTTTAAGGAGAATGGAGAAGCTGAAATTGTCATTGTGAAGGAATAAGTTGACCAAAGAAATTTGGTCAGCATCCCAGACAGTAACATGAGCCAATTTAAGAATGGATATCAAGAAATGTATAGAAGAGGCAATCTGCTTCTTCTGTGACATACAATAAACGAGCAACTAAATATATAATTATAAACCCTAAGTGCTATAAAGGAAATGAACAGGGTGCTATGGCAGAAAATGCATGGTATAAATTCTTGAGAAAGGTGGTTTTACTTCCGTCTTTCAGGTGAAGGAACTCAACTAGTGGCAGAGTCAGTATTAGAATTCAAGTCTGTCTACTCCAAGGCTTAAGCTTCAGACCATAAATTTATATATATGGTGCTTAGTCCAGTAAGTAAATTCAGTTTAAAAATCACATGGCATCTGTACAGTGTCTATAACAACCCAAAGTATGAGATAAATATTGTCATAAATAATAGAACCTCTAATATTTACCTGTAAACTTATTCCAGTTTCTTCTTTACTTTTTTCACTCAAGCTAGAAATAGTTGTACTTTGGCTTCCTTCTTCAAATGCAAGACTTCTGTTTGTCACAAGAACACATCTTTTAATGAGAACATACTATTTGGAAGCTCCTGAATACATACACTATAGACTTTGACAGAAAAAAACTAATGAAGGTTGCAAACAAAACAGAATAAATCACTTATACTTTAAAACTTAATACCATTTATACCTAGGATGGAAAAGGAATTTGTGAATGAAAATTATATTTTAAGAATAATCTTCTAGATATGGAAAGCCCATATGCAAAAATATGATTATTTATAAAGAGACAGGATTGTTTAAAAATAGAGCACATGCCCTCCAGTTCAGGTACTATATACTCTGTCAGTGGTTTCACCTGAAATTCAACTCAATCAATAATTACAGACACACAAAGACCACAATAAGAATTTAATAACTAATAGATATAAATTAAGACATCTGATATTAACTATTGAAAAGGAAGTAGATCAGTAGGATCCACTTAAACCAAGATTATAAAACTAGAAAGTGACAGTCAGGATGAGAACTCAGATTTGTCTACTTTAAGGCCTTAACTTTATGCATTTTATACATATGACATTCAGTTCTGTAAGTAACTTCAATTCTAAAACCATGACAGTTATGGTGTCTATAACAGTAATAATCTAATACATAAAATAAATACTATCATAAGTGATACTGCCTCTAATATTTACCTATATGCTTATTCCAGTTTCTTTTTTTTTTTTTTTTTTTTTTTNGATATCAATTCCTTTTTAAATTTAGCAGAATTACCAGTGAGGCCATCTGGTTTTTGAGTTTTTCTTTTCTGGGAAGTTTCCATTGCTGATTTACTTCCCTTATTTTCTATGCTTCTGTTGATATTTTTCTCTTTTTTCTTGAGTGAGATCGGCAATCCGTGTTTACTATGAATTTGTCCGTATCTTCTAAGATTTGGCATACAATTGCTTATGTGTTCTTCTATTATAATTTAAATTTCCATAAGCTTTGTACTATTGTCCCAAGTTTCTGATTTTACTTATTTGTGTCTCCTCTCTTATATTGTTTTTTTTGAGATAAGGTCTCGTTCTGTCGCCTAGGCTGGAGTGCAGTGGCACAATCATGGTTCACTGCAGCCTCTCCCTCCTGGGCTCAAGTGATCCTCCTCCCTCAGCCTCCTGAGTTACTGGGACCACATGTGCAAGCCACTATGCCCAGCTAATTTATTTTTATTTTTAGTAGAGCTGAGGTCTCACTATGTTGCCCAGGCTGGTCTTGATCTCCTGTTCACAAGCAATCCTCTCACTTTGGCCTCCCAAAGTGCTGGGATTACATGCGTGAGCCACTGTGCCCAGCCTAGAAATAGTTATACTTTGGCTCCCTTCTTCAAATATAAGGCTTCCTACTGATCCACTTCCTTACCAACTACGTTTCTGTACAAAAATGGGTATAACCGCTTTAAAAAACAATTTGGGACCAGGTGCAGTGGCTCATTCTTGTAATCCCAGCACTTTGAAAGGCTGAGGTGGGAGGACTACTTGAGCGCAGGAGCTAGGGACCAGCCTGAGCAACATAGCAAGATCTTGTTTCTACTAAAAATAAAAATAAAAATAAATGAGCTGGATGCAGTGATGTGTGCCTATAGTCCCAACTAGTTGGAGGCTGAGGCAGGAGAATCACTTGAGCCTGGAAGATCAAGGCTACAGTGAGCTATGATCGCACCTCTGCACAACAGCCTGGGCAAAAAAATGAGACCCAGGCCATTTCAAACGAACAAAGATTTGAAGAGGGCAGTTGGGATAATAAAGTGTTTTACTTTATTTTTTACTCTTACTTTCTTGATTATTTTTTGTTCTTCACCATGATCTAGGGGTATATTTATTAAATTCTTACGACAGTTCTAACTCAGGTCAGAGGAAAGCAAATTAAATTCACTAGAAATACAGGTAGATAAAGAAATGAAACTTAGTCACAGAAAGAAATCAGTCACATTACTTTATAGCCATTTTGGATTATAATTTTGGGTATTTTATATCCAAAATGAATCTTGAATAGTTTAGGAATTAGTAGTAAATCTAATCTGATTGAAGTTAGGAAATAATTTAATCATTTGAAAAATATTTATCACCCTTAAATTAAGTACTCGATGCTAGGGCTGTTATGGGGAATATACAGAAAATTAAGTATGGACTCTGTCCTACAGGAATTTGCTATCTGTTAAATTTTTATAATACCTAAGTATAAACATTCCTATTGTTTCAGAGCAGGAATTACATATTCCTTTTTAAAAATTTATTATAATTTCACTTTAAAACAAAATTTCTATCTAAATAATGTCTTTTAAACGGGGAACAGGAGGCAAAGTAAATCTTTACTGTATACCCTTAATGAGACAATGCCAACATTAATTCTAAAAACCAAAAATTGTAAATTCCATTACCTTTTCTCTTGATCATCCATGCTTTTCTTATCTGCATAGATTTCTGCATAGAGTAAAGCTGTAAAGTGAGCAGCACAAGACTGAGCTACCTTGGCAACTTCTAGATAATTTAAATCCAGCCAGAAAGCATCATCAAAAATTGTTCCTGAAGAAGGTCTAAAGAAAATTAGATACAATATCACTCACTTTTTAAAACTTCAATATCAAAAGAAAAGCATGTTGATATTGAATACAATGGTAGTAACTGCTTAATAGAAAATTACAAATTCCCGAAAACCACTTTTCCCCAATATATACCTATAAACATTATAACATGGCTGAAGAGTCCGATTTAATCATCTTTTTGGTTGTTCTTTTTTCCCTCAAACTGATCAGAGAATCTGATAAAACCTATAGACTATCACTTGATACAAAATTGGGGTTCATATCTGCTCCCCACCAAGAAATCCATGTACCACAGGCTAAGAATAGGATACACAGAATAGCTAATACAAATGCACACAAGCACCCCCCCAACACACACTTTTAATATTCCTATTAAATAGTCAATTTAATAAAAATATTGTTTCATCTAAGACACAAATACATGTCTTTCCTATTGTGACTTATTTTCTCCTTAATGTATTGCCTAGGTTGAGTTACTTAATAAAAAACCTTCCACTGTGTTAACAGGTAGGTCAAGATTGAAAGGGACCATAGATAGTATCTTTTTTAAAACTAGCATTATAGAGATGGGACATGGTAGTGGTTAAGAGCACTGGTGTTGAAGTACAATACAGGTAGGTTCAAATCTAGCTATATTACCTACTACCAGCTGTGTGATCTTAGCAACTTAACTTCTTAAACCTCAGTTTCCTAGTTTCCTTACTTGTAAATGCTGGAACAACATGGACCTTGGAGAATGAGTGCAACAATTAAATAATGCCTGCAAAGCTGATGAATAAGGCACACCCTACTACATAGCAAGCACTCAACTAAAGTTAATTTTCTGAGGAACCTGAGGTTCAGAGAAGTGAAATAATTTCCCCATGGAAAGGAAGACACTGCAGACATTATTCTGATTTTGAAAGATGATAAGACTGAGGTTCAAAGATACCAAGCAATTTTTTGTTGTTGTTTTATTGTTGTTCTTTGTTTTTGCCCAACATACTGTATAGGATAACAAGTAATTTTTACACAGCACAAGCTTGGACTTGAATGCATGTCTTTACCCCCTTTTCTATATCCCATTCATACTTTCTCAAGGAATCTTCTTTAGGATCTTATTCAGAATTAAAATGGAATATGAAGAATTTTTATCTTCTCCAAATCCTGCTAATGTCAACACCATTCTACCCCAATGGTAAATCTGAAATGAATGACTCAAAGGTAAAACTGCCTCCCAACACCAAGAAAACAAATGCTCTCAACTACGTTAAAGCTTCTGATAGGCCTTCTGAGAAGATAATCTGGTATAAAACTATAAGGTAAAATAACCAGAAGCAAAGACACTGAAAAGCACAAAACTTCTTTTTCTACTAGAGAAGAAGAATGGCTAAGAATACATAGATATTAATTTTTTAAGATATTAATGCATTTAGACTTAAAACATTTCATTTTCACTCACCTCTCCCTCTCATTCTTTACCAAAAACTGCCACCACTACCATACACACTTATGAGACATCGATTCCTACCTATTCAAATTATAGGCCTACTACACTATTTCTTCAGAGTTCTGGTCAACTCTCAAGCAGTATTGATCAGTCAGACCATTCATTCTAGCAATTCCTGTACGCATTGTTAAAAATTTCATGAGAAATAACAGGAACAAAGATACTATAATATAAAACAATTTACCAGAAACAATAAAATAAACATTGTCACAGCACAGTACTGCCACAGATTTTGAGACCACTGCACACAGTAAAGAAACTTACATCTTAAAATAAAGATACATAAGGAAGACATTTACACAACTCTATTTACTTCTTAGAACTAAAGCAAAGAGAAAAGTAAAAAGAGTGATAATACAGCTAAATGTAACTTGGAAAAACACTTGCTCCTATCCCGAACATAGATGAAATAAATTGGAGCCAAGAAGGCTGCATAATTTAACAAAGGTAACACTGTTACTGGTACAGCTGGTACTAGAATTGAGAGTTCTTGACACTGATTTAACTGAAGTGCTATCCTGAATATGGATTACTGCAAGGAGATACAAATATCACACAAATTAAATATAGCACTTTGCAACAGCTTCACCTAAGACAATCATGTTAAAATTCAGCCAATAGTTAACAAGTTACACTCTAGATCCTAAACATAAGAAGCAACACTCATTACATTACCTCTTTTGTCTTCTCATGTAGTCCACAACAGCAAGCATTGTTCTTTGTGATTTTTTATCCAAACAGCATCGGAAAAAGTGCTCTGACTCTGACAAACAAAAATATCTCCCCTCAGTCCCAGGCATTCTTGCTTACGCACTTTCTTCCTTCTTGTTTATGTGTCTGTAACCCACTATGCTATAAGGTTCTAGTGGGCAGTACCTAACACAAAATTGGTTCTGAGGGAATTTAATAGCATTTCTTTTGCTTTTAAAAGAAACTGTTATCTTAATAAAAGTGAGAACTTACATTGTAATTTATATTTTATTTCTGAGGAGGACTAATTAATTGATTCAATAAGATCTTTTATGTGCTAGGTCCTCAGTATATAACCATGAACAAGATAGACCATGTCAGACCACACAGAACTCACTGACTAGCCTGGGAGATTACAACACAATATGATTAAGTGTTATAACAGGAAAGTTTAAAATGCTATAGAATCTTAGCAGAGGGAACCTCACTTATAGATAAGAAAAGTTTCATAGAAAAAGTGATACTGGCCAGGTGCAATGGCTCACGCCTGTAATCCCAGCACCTTGGAAGGTCGAGGCAGGCGGATCACTTGAGGCCAAGAGTTTGAGACCAGCCTGGCTAACATGGTGAAACCCTATCTCTATTAAATATACACAAATTAGCAGGGCGTGCTGGCACACATCTGTAATCCCAGCTACTGAGGAGGCTGAGGCACAAGAATTGCTTGAACCTGAGGGGCAGAGGCTGCAGTGAGATCGCACCACTGCACTTCAGCCTGGGTTACATAGTGAGACTCTTGTCTCAAGAAAAAAAAAAGAAAAAAGAAAAAGTGATACCTGAAAGAAGAGTAATAGTCACAAGAGCAGGAAAGGACAGTGCTACAGGCAATAATAACAATATCTGAGATAGCTGGAAGCAAGAAATAACTTGGAAAATTTAATGAAAGAATTTCACCTGTGCTAAGTCATAGAGCTAGAAAGCAGTAAGGATGCTAAGGGCAGAGAGAAACAAATGGACTAAGTTATTCATAATACGGAATTGGCAAGATTTGGTAATTAGATGAAATACATGAGAGGTTTCTAGAGTAAGCAACTGAGTGCCATTTGTCAAAGAGGTACACATTTAAAAAAGTAGACCGGGGGAAGAGATGAAGAAGATGACACATTTGCTTTTGGACAGCTGAGTATGAGATGCACATGGGACATTTAGTGAAGGCAATGAGGCTTACAGCCATCAGAAAAGATATACCATTTAAATTTTATAAAAATATGCCTTTACTTTCCTTTTCAATAATAGAATTTTATATGTGAAGTTTAAATTTTCACTTAAGGTAATAAAAATATTGGCACTGTACACAGATATAATAAAACAATTACCTTCCAATGGTTGTGGCATAAATACATAACTGATAAACATGAAAAAGGTCTTGGCCATGTTCACAATAACAAATTACCAGATTATCATAAACAATGATTACCTTAAACTATGTAATAAAAATTGTTTTTAATAGTACTGTAAATTATATATTAAAGTTTTAAACACTTAAATCACTTATACCTGTATTTTCCCAATTAAAGATAAGAGATACATTTTTGATAGTTTACAAAGCCTCTATGAAAATTTTTATTTTAGGATTTTCATTTCAGTGGCCTAAAGAAAATTCATATAAGCACATTCTAGATCATTTATAGAACAGCTTATAATCTAGTAGGATCACAGGATGGGCATCTATGTCTATGTTTATAATTTATATTTTTCCAAATAGTAGATTTGTAATTGCTGTTAGCCAACAGGAAAGAAAATACATAAAATATAAAGCATAGTAAACTGAAGTCTAAATGACATTAGAGTCATGTCAAATGAAGGTTGTAGCAGTAAAACTAGAAGAAACAACTGGAAGAACTGAGTAATCACAACCTTTGCTGAAGCGACTGGAAGGATTGGGAGGAGCAGACTAGTTGTGGCAAAATATCACATTAAATCAACAATTACATTAGAATTGATTGGTCTTTAAGTACAACAAGTGAATTTGTACCTAGCTTTAAGATTGCAAATAAAACACATTAATAATATATAATAAAGAGAGTTAACAATAATCTGTGAATTTTGTATCCTTTCATAAAATTTAGGTTTTAAAAACTGACCCATAATGAGCCCTCAAGTATGCATATATGTAATATACATACCCAACCCTGGTGGAATTTCTTTTGCTATTATGCTCTTGGCATGAGAAACACTCGTTATATGTCACAGAAGGAAAGTAGGTTATAAGAGTAAATAAAGTGCAATTCAATTTTTGTTTTAAAAAAATTAGAAGGATATATACCAAATGTTAATTATAGTTATACAAAGGTTTTTTTTTCTTTTTCTTTTTTTTTAAGACAGAGTCTCACTGTGTTGTTCAGTCTGGAATGCAGTGGTGTCATCTTGGCTCACTGCAACCCTCTACCTCCTGGGTTCAAGTGATTCTCCTGCCTCAGTCTCCCAAGTAGCTGCAATTACAGGTGCCTGCCACCACGCCCAGCTAATTTTTGTATTTTTAGCAGGGACGGGGTTTCACCATGTTGGCCAGGTTGGTCTTGAACTCCTGACCTCAAGTGATCCACCAACCTTGGCCTCCCAAAGTGCTGGGATTACAGGCGTTGAGCCACTGTGCCCAACCAAAGGCTGCTTTTTAAATTGAGTTGGCCAGAGCTCTGAAAACATGAAAATTCTATCATATCTGCACCACAGTACCTAAAATATCTGATTGTGTTTATTTGTTTTTTCCATTGCTAGAATGTGGGTGTTTCTTTTTCACATTAATATTGCTGGTGCAAGCACAGTGCCTGGCACATATTGAAAGCTCAATTAGTTGACCCATTATCAATAGCCAAAATGTACTGAGGGAATACTGTACATCAAGTATTATCCTAGGCACTTTACACACACTATTTCATTGAAAACTTGTTGCAACTATTGCAACTTTTATCTCCATTCCACAGATAAAGAAACAAATTTAGAGGTTACAGATTTAATCCTGTCAAGTGCTTTTAGCGGGATTCCACCTTAAATCTATCTTTCTCTAGAACTGAGAAGTTTACAGTATTAATGTTAAAAATTTAATAGAATACCTGAATCCAAGTTTGCAGGGGTTGTGGATCGGCTCGTTTGTGAGAAGTGTCGAAGACAGCTGGTGAAAAATCCCTGAACATGTGTAGAAAGCAGATTTCTCCATGATTCATTTGTATCTTGGAGCAAAATATCATGAATCAAGTATGGAAGTACAATCTGACAAAAGTCAGTTTTCACCTAGAATATACCAAAAAATCCACCCAATAGTTTGAGTAAAAATGAGTAAAACTAATACATTTTACTTAAACTTTTCATGCCCTGTTGACATATTAAATTTCTAAAAGATGACAGATTAATCTGCCATAAACTCAACATACTGCTAAAAAAAAAAACAAACAAAAAACATGTATTAGGTGGTGTTTAAAAAAAACACACTAGGCTAGTATAACAATATCAAATGTATATGTTAGTGACATTGTAACTGTTTATTTTCAGTCTAGGCCATTAGCATAATGAAATAGACCATTGCTTACAAATGAAATTATATCACCACTTTAAATACAGTTTCAGAATTGAAAAGTGTTAGTAACAGAAGGAGTTTTCTGATTTGATAGAAGAGAGAAAAAGGTATCAAAAGTTTAAGACAAAAGTTGAAAATCTGATTTTTATGCATTTTCTATCCTCAGTGAAGAACTACAACAGTCATGTTAAAAATGTTTATGTTTTGGCCGGGCGCGGTGGCTCAAGCCTGTAATCCCAGCACTTTGGGAGGCCGAGACGGGTGGATCGCGATCGCGGTCAGGAGATCGAGACCAACCTAGCTAACACGGCGAAACCCCGTCTCTACTAAAAAATACAGAAAAACTAGCCGGGCGAGGTGGCGGGCGCCTGTAGTCCCAGCCACTTGGGAGGCTGAGGCAGGAGAATGGCGTAAACCCGGGAGGCGGAGCTTGCAGTGAGCTGAGATCCGGCCACTGCACTCCAGCCTGGGCGACAGAGCGAGACTCCGTCTCAAAAAAAAAAAAAAAAAGTTTATGTTTTAATAAGCCCAACTTCTGGGTATAAAATTTGGTTAATTATTTGTGGTATATTCCAAAGAGCAGAAAAGCACTCTAATACATCTGGCACATTAAAACAGTATTCAGCTTTACTTTTGCTATTCACCGCACTCCATGTTTAACATATGAATGAATCATTACACTCCATATCCATCATATTCATCAGACTTCACACACATAAGACAGGTTATAGATTACTAATTGCACCCTTTTTCTTTTTCAAACCAAAGACAAGGCAAAACACCACTTTTAGAGCTAGAGAATTTAAAGTACCAGAAATGAGGTGTGTACATACGTATATTTGGAACATTTTATCTTCTGGCTCAAAGTTAAAACTTTATAAAAATCTTAGCTTTGTTCACTAATGAGAAATAAGCTGTATGTGTGTTCGGGGTACCACTCTGCTGAACTGGTATGAGTGCGGTGTAGTATTGTAGAGAAGGTGATGTTTTATTCATTGTCATTACTTTTTCTGTAGAAAATAAGAACTGCTTTTTACATTGCTTCCAATGTGAGTACATTATGAAAATACTTTCCTATCAGTTATCTGTAATTGGCAGATGTTTAACCTAGTCAGATGTTGTATTTTCACATTTCTGTTGAATCACATTTGACAGTGCTATAAATTAACTCTGTAAAGCATCAGGTTTTGCTGTTTTAGATTACATATTTGATGGAAGAGTATAAACTTTCTGTCTCATTTGGTATGCACCTTCACTCTTTATGGAGATACATACTATATCCTCAAAAATAAAAAAGCTACGCTGATTGCTGCCCCACTCCTTTTTCTTATTCAGGAAAGCGTATCAGGGAAAATAAATGTGCTCTTATCAGAAGACGTAAACAAAGTTAGAACAGGCTTTTGGTTAATGCAAATAATTTATAATCAGCAGTATTTTAACTATCATTAGTATTAGTAACAAATTATTCAAGGCACCCGTTAGAACTCCTCTAGGATGTTGCTATCCTGAAGCTGAAACCTAATGCGTAAAGTTATGACTAAATACGGATGCTCACTTTAATAAATTTACAACAGTTTGAGTGGGGGTGATATTATGTGAAGATGATGTGCAGTAACACAGAACTCTTTAGATAAACAGGTCATAAACAAGGAATTAAATCAGGCTAATTAATCTTCTTACTTCACACATTGGCTTTAATAATTGAAGAATTTCACATTTTGTGCCTCCACTGTCCAAAAAAGCACAAGTCAGTGTCTTTATCCAAATGTCATGATTTTCACTTAGAGGCATCCACAGATTTATGTCATCCAGGCCTTCAAAAGGGTTTTCTTTGTCAAATCTGGGTACTTCTAAAAACTAGAAAGAAATGGATTAGAAAATGTAAATAAGAGAACTGGAAATCATTGTACCTTTCCTACCTAAAATGAGTATAACAAATCTGTTTCTGAGTAAAGCTAAATACAGTTAAAACTAAATCTGGAGGCAATGTTTACCTTTTAAAATTAAAACATTTATGTGTATACGAGAGTCAGAGTGGTATGGTAAAAACTGCTGCTTTAGGCACCAGAAAAACTGGGTCCTACTCTCAGCTCTGTCACTCATTAGTAGCATATTACACAAATCACAAACTCTGACTCATCTGTCTCTTGAACAAAACCAGACCATACCTATCACATAGACTTGATTTCAAAATGAAATGAGATTTTAAAATGTTAAAATTATAATGCCTTCCAGGTTATATTATTAGTTTCATTAACAGTTTATATTACTAGTAATTTTACTAAGACCAAAATTATATTTGTGATGCACTGAAAGTACTGCTTCAATGTTGGTTTCTGCCCTGAAATTAAATTGGTGAAAACTAAACTGTGTACTTCTCAGTCACTTTATGAAAAGAAGATAGTAGAGAGGAATGCTTAGACTAAGGAAGGAACAAGTGTTCTTAAACATGCCTCACAGAGTACTTACAGTGGAATCCTATTATGATACTAACATGGAAAAAGGAAGAAATCTATGGGTCATCCTGTATTTCACCAGGGGATTGTGATACATTAACTTGCCATGGAAATAAACACTTGTGGATCACAATAACTATAAATCATACCCAGAGCTAACAGCTTTCATGGGCGCAAAGTAGGGTTTTCTATTTCTAAAAAAATAAGGTTTGTCTTTAAGAATTTCCCCTCCCCCCAAATCAACTACTATTTCCTCAGGTTACCTATCTCAGCTTTTCCACACTGCCATGATAAGTAAAAAGTAGCAAATTCCTTGGATTTATGAAATATGGTTTAAATTACTTATAGGAAAGGTTAATTGTTAGTACAATACTATTTCAAGCAAGTTAACAGTCACAACCCACAGCAAACAGAACTGTTTTAGATATGGTGGGTATTCGATAAACATTTATTACTTAAGAGACCTTTTTTCTCGATGTTCTAAAAGGCTGTAGATAGGCCAGCATTGGATCTGTTGTCATCTTATAAATCTCCCAGAAACTATGTCCAGTCTTTGTGGCTAAAATGTTTTTCAAACAAGTAACAGCTGCTGATCGAACTGTGACACTGAAAAAACAATTCAAATGTCTATCAAGTACACCAGTTATTAATCTTGATGAATGTTAACCTCCACTGAAAAAATTTCAAAACTAAAATTTAAAATTTGTATTAGGAAACTTTACATTCACCAAATTCTCCAAAATCAAACAAAATTATCAAAGGACTTTCACTAGTCATTCAGTAAACTTGAATTACTAATCAATGCAACAGCAATTCCCTTCATTCAATACAGTTTAATTGTGACTACTATAAATTAAAAAGACTCACAAAAAGAAATACTTGAAAATATGTTCTAATACATGTAAGTAATAAAATTCTGGGAATCCTTTGGTCCACATCTTCATATGCTAAAGTCCCTTGAATATCTAAAGTTTTCCCTGTTAAAGAAAATACAAAAAACTTCTACCTGCTTCCTAGTATTCTTAAGTTTAAGTCACACTAATATTTCTGTGCATCTGTTTCAGAAAAACCAATTTCGAGTTACTATGAAACGAATGAAACATCTAATGCTTGCAAATTTTCTGTGGTACTCTCTTCAAAAACTGTGCTTGATATACCTTTAAACACATTTAAAAAATGAGATGAACTGGCTGGCTGTGGTGTGGCTCAAGCACATAAACCTTGCACATTAGGAGGTTGAGGCAGGAGGATTGCTTGAGCCCAAGAATTTGGGGTTACAGTAAGCATGATCTATGATGTATGATCATGCCACTGCACTCCAGTCTGGGTGATAGAGCAAGACCCTGTCTCAAAAAAAGAAAAAAGAAAAAAAGAGAGAGATGAATTAATACATGTTAATACAAGGATAGACTGATGGCTAGAAGTGATTAAGCAAGGATAGCAGTAAAATATAGAAACTATGTGATAAGCATATGGGTGTTTACTATAAAATTATTCCCATTTTGCTATATGTTTAAAGTTTTTTATAATAAAATGTTCAGAAAGAAACCATACAAATTTGTTTAATGAAACAAAAACAACAAAAGAAAAAAATATATAGGTACATTAAATCAATAACAGAAACAGGGCAGTTAGACATTATTGCCAATCATTTATTCCTCAAGAGAAGGAGAAAGGGAAGTACAGAAAAAAAATCAAAACATGTATTTATCTTAGAAAGGTGCCTGGTTGTGAAGAAAACCCTTTGAGCCTACCACCAAATATGGTGGTGATGGAATACTCAAAGACACCAATCAATCCATCAACAAATGAGAGAGAGAAAAAGCATGCACACAAAAGTAATCTCAACTAACCAGTTGAAATTTTGATATGTGGTGCAATTCTGTTTTGCATAGAGAATAAATAAGCAATAGAAAACCCTGTCTGATTAGCTTAAGACTTCTAGGGTTATAAAACAACCTCTCTGCTTTATGGCTTATTTTAAAAGGATCAAAATAAGGCCTCACTTAGAGGAGAGTGGCACTTCTGATATTGACAAGAGCCTAAAACATCTCCCTTTATACTCCCCTATCTTAATTTTCTGTGTAGAACCATCTGGCATTTTTCTTATTTATTGTTTATTTGTCCAGTCCCACTAAAATTTTAACAGGGACCTTGTCTGGAATGTTCACCATTATATCAAGTGTCTGGCACATAGTAGGGTCAATAATTCTGTGAATTAATAAAAATACAAGAATTTTCAATCTTATAAAGACATTGAGATTAAATCTCAATAAAGACATTGAGATTAAAAAAAGGACAAAGCTTTAGTTACTGAGAATATCAATTTGTGTGAAGTATCATTCTCCATGAATGTCATATTAAGTGGGATTACATATAAGGTATCAATAAATACTCACCAATCTTCTACCAGTGTGTTATTCAGGTAGGTCAGCATTATGAAGGTCCACTGAAGTTCTTTACCTTCAAATAACTTAAGGGCCTTGGTATAAGATGCATCTTTACTATGTTGTATAGCTATGGTAGAGAAATCTATAGGACCCACTTCTCCCAAGCAGCTTCCAACAGCCTCTACATATAGAAATTCTATTTCAGTAGAGTCATAGGTAAGAGATCATACATAAAACTGAAATTTTCTAATTTCAAAACTATAGTGCTGTTTTGCTGTACTTTGAGAATTAACCTTAAGGCCGAGCACGGTGGCTCACACCTGTAATCCCAGCACTTTGGGGGACAGAGGCAGGTGGATCACCTGAGGTCAGGAGTTCGAGACCAGCCTGGCCAACATGGTAAAGCCCCATCTTTACTAAAAATACAAAATTAGCCAAGCGTGGTGGCGCAGGCCTGTAATCCCAGCTACTCAGGAGGGTGAGGCAGGAGAATCATTTGAACCCAGGAGGCGGAGGCTGCAGTGAGCCAAGATTGCACCACTGCACTCTAGCCTGGGTGGAAAAAAAAAAGAGAGAGAGAGAGAGAATCAACCTTAAAACTGTTAAAATTTTTGTTGAGATATCACACAAATTCCATAATCTTAAACACAGTTCAATGAAAATTTATACATACAAATATACATTTTTTTCTGCCTGTGTTCTCCCTAACCAGATGAAGATAGGACATTTTCAGCAACCCAGAGGGCTCTTGGTGCTCTTTCCATCATGATGGTATTTACTAAAATAAGTTCACAAATTTTTTGAGAGTCCTTCTTTCAAAGGGTAGAACCTAATTTCCTACCCGTTGAGTGTGGGCTGTACTTAGTGATTCACTTCTAACAAACAGAATGTATATAAGTCTTTCACCTCTTTGATTAAATTTATTCCTGGGTATTTATTTCTTTTAGATGCTATTGTAAATGGAATTGCTTTTCTAATTCTTTCTGGATTGTCCACTGCTAGTATATACAAACACCACTAATTATGTGTTGATCTTGTACCCTGCAACTTTGCTAAATTCATTTATTAGCTCTACAGTAGCTTTCTTGTGCATTCTCTGGGATTTTCTCTACCATATCATCTGTAAATACAGATAGTTTTACTTCCTTTCTAATTGGCATGCTTTTAATTTCTTTTTCTTGTTTAATTGCTCTGGCTAGAACTTCCAGTACAATGTTGAACAGCAGTAGTGAAAGTGGACAGCCTTGTCTCATTCCTGATCTTAGGGGGAAAGCTGTGAGTACAAACCACATTAATTTTATGCTACACAGAAAAGCCACTTAGGGCTTCGGTTATAAATCAAGTCTGTCCCTAAAAGCAGTGCCACTATGGACAAGGAGGTAAATACGCTGGTTAAAGAAAACTTCTACAGTTCTGGTAAGATTCTGTTTCTTAGTCTGGGTGCTACATGTACAAATGTACTCTGCGAACGTTCTTCAAGCTAGATATTTTTGATCTGTATACTTTTCTATATGTAGGATATATCTCAATTTTAAAAACCTAAAAAAAAAGGAAGTACTCTAGATATTAGGCTCCTACCGAGAAGTTAAGACTGTTGAAGAAAGATAGTAGAATCTGTAAAACACTACTTATTCCTCCTATTTTTCTAATTTGAAGCAAAACCATCATGAGAGCTTCAAGCTGACTATAATCAGGTGATTTCTCCATCCCGTGGTCACTAAATCTAAACACCTAAACTGGACATGATGTTAGCTTCTTATCTTACATTAGGTTTCCCCTAAAATGGCTGTAGGAAAGGACTTGAATGGGTTTTAATTATTTAAGTTTAATCTAGCCCTCCAAGTCTTCATTCTTATGACTGTTACATAACAAAAGACACTGAGTACCTGTCAGTTATATTTACAAAATACATTGGCAGTCAATTTATTTGCAACTTAACTCTAAAAATAGATATTTCTGCCTTTCCTAAATATTTATAAGGCATTTTCAAATTAAGTTATACACATATGTAAATCTCTTAACTTTTCATTTTATATGAATATTTAAGGAAGAAAAGTACAAAAGGGGGCTTTTTAGGGACACTTTAATAGGCATGTAACTTAGCTAGCATCTCGTATTTCCCCAATATCCCAAATGACAAACCCTCACTTATTTTGAAGATATAATAAAGATGACCACCACATAACTCACATTCAGCCAATACAATCATGCTTTGCTTAATGACACAGATATGTTCTGAGAAATGTGTCATTGGGCAATTCTGTCATTGTGCGACCATCACAGAATAGACTTACACAAACCTAGATGGTATAGCCTACTACACACCTAGGCTATATGGTATAGCTTACTGCATCTAGGCTACAAACCTGTATAGCATGTTACTATACTGAATACTACAGGCAATTGTAACACAATAGTAAGTATTTGTATATCTAAACAGAAAACCTACAGTAAAAATACAGTATTCTAATCATATATAATCCTATATGTGATCCACGGTTGACTGAAATGTTGTCATGCAGCACATGACTGTAGTTTACCTAGCACTTCTTTTTCACCAGTGTGGTTTATTGCCATCTTGGATAACTGCAACAAATTGACAACTAGCTTCACCATAATCCCATCTTGTGGATTATCTAGAAATAATTTTTTAAAAATTAGTTTCAACTAGCACAAAGACAACACTTTTGTTTACAATAACATATATATTAAATTATCTGACTAGAAAATTTCTATAAAGTTTAAAGAAGGTTGTAAGTCATGAGTAGCTCAAAAAATACATAGAGAATGAATCTGAACTTCCTTAATACCACAGATTCTTTTGAAAGTGATTAGCAATATTTGACAACAGAGAAAATAAAATGTCTTAAACAAATTGTGCAGATAAGTCAACACTTTAGCAAAATCACAAACAGATGCACAAGAATCATTCAACACTAAAGCTAGAAGGGACTTTGGGAGCTTGCTTGGCTTTTTAACATCTGACATTTAGAGTTTAGACCAGCACTGTCCCACAGAACTTTCTGCAATGATGGAAATGTCTATAATCTACACTGTCCAATGATCACTACTGACCAAATGTACTACTGAGAACTGCATATGTGTTCAACACAATGAAAAAACTGAACTTCAAATTTCATTTAATTTTACTTCACTTAAATAGCCAAATGGCTAGTGGCTATAAGGCACAAGGCAGATCTAGCCCATAAAATACTCAAGAACACAAGAACAAGAAATAATGGTGTTTCTATTTACATACATTTTATACATCTCAAAAGTACTAGAAACTCTGCTCAGTCAAAACTAAAATTCATTTTAAAAAGTACTGAGGGTAAAAACAACACAATAGAAATACAAAATTAGACCGGGTGCGGTGGCTCATGCCTGTAATCCCAGCACTTTGGGAGGCTGAGATGGGCAGATCACCTGAGGTCAGGAGTTCAAGACCAGCCTGGACAACATGTGAAACCCCGTCTCTACTAAAGATATAAAAAATCAGCTGGGCATGGTGGCACACAACTGTAATCCCTGCTACTCGGGAGGCTGGGACAGGAGAATCATCTGAATCCGGGAGGTGGAAGTTGCAGTGAGCGGAGATCATGTCACTACACTCCAGCCTGAGTGACAGAGCGACACTCCGTCTCAAAACAAAAAAAAAAATAGAAAGTTTCCCAAATACTGTAATAATGTACATTTCAAATCAAATTAACATAAATATAGATGTTTCATAAGTAAAAGCAAGCTAGAAAACTTACAAATACATACACACACATATATACACACACATAAACACACATGGCTAAAGTATTAAAATGAGACATATTTCTTTCATTCAGGTAAATTGGACTAGAAGACAAGACTAGCTTGTATGTCTGGCTCTAAGGAATTAAATTTTTCTTTTACATAGTCAGAAGGTGTTAAAATGTTTAAGCATGGGCCGGGAACAATGGCTCACGCCTGTAATCCCAGCACTTTGGGAGGCTGAGGTGGGCGGATCGCCTGAGCTCAGGAGTTCGAGACCAGCCTGGCCAACATGGTGAAACCCTGTCTCTACTAAAAAAAGTACAAAAACTTAGCCAGGCGTAATGGCAGGTGCCTGTAATCCCAGCTACTAGGGAGGCTGAGGCTCGAGAATCTGAGCTTGGGAGGTGGAGGTTGCAGTGAACCAAGATAGCGCCACTGCACTCCAGCCTGGGCAACAAGAGCGAAACTCTGTCTTAAAAGAAAAAAAGAAGTTAAAAATGTTTAAGCATGGCTAGACGCCGTGGCTCATGCCTCTAATCCCAATGCTTTGTGAAGCTAAGGCAGGAGGATCGCTTGAGGCCAGGAATTCAAGACCAACCTAGGCAACATAGTGGGACCCCTGTCCCTACAAAAAATAGAATAAAAAAATAAAGTAGCTATGTGTAGTGGTGTGTGCCTGTAGTCCCAGTTATTCAGAAGGCTGAGACAGGAGAATTCCTTGAACCCTACGATGGTGCCACTGCACTCCAGCGTGGGTGACAGAGTGAGACTCTAAAAAAAAAAAAAAAAAATCTGTCTCTGAAAAAAAAAAATTTAGGCAGTAGAAAAACACGATCATATTTGGGTTTAGAGAAATCGTTATGGCAGAGGATGAATACAATAGGAAGAGTTCAGGGGGAGGGGCCCAGTTAGGACCAGGTTTACAGTTAGATGAGAAATGAGGGTCTGAACTAAATGATGAGAGCCTGAACTAAGTCTGTGACAGTGAAACCAAGAGCAAGACTTTACAAAATATTCTTTCAAGAGGAAACAGGTAGAAATAACCCATGTCATTAAAATTAGTACCCTGAGATGCTCTCATAATGTCCATCATCTGATCTTTATGTAGTTCCAGTTGTCTTCGAAGATCCTTTAGTCCTTCAAGTCTTGTCAATGGAAGTGCATCATAAACACTTACTGAGAGAAAATGGTTAATTTCCTAAAAGAGAAAATTAATTAAAATGTAACTTGCTTTTAACATGTATTGGTTAAGCCTGTGAAATAAAACTTAATAAAAGAAAAAAATTAGTTAAGTGCCATTTATAGACACTGACTCATGTCTGTATTACTACCAAACAAGGAAGAAATAAATGACTTCTTCCACTGCAAACCCTACAATGTTTTAATTCTTTCTTTTAGACAGAGTCTCGCTCTGTCATCAAGGCTAGAGTGCAGTGGCACTACTGAGGCTCACTGCTATCTCTGCCTCCCGGGTTCAAGTGATTCTAATGTCTCAGCCTCCCGAATACAGGATTTACAGGAATTCAGCCTCCCAAATACAGGATTCAGCTTCCCGAATAATCAGCCTCCCAAATACAGGACTTACAGAAATGTGCCACCATGACTAGCTAATTTTGTATTTTTAGTAGAGACGGGGTTTTGCCATGTTGGCCAGGCTGGTCTTGAACTCCTGACCTCACATGACCTGCCTGCCTCAGCCTTCCAAAGTGCTGGGATTACAGGCGTGAGCCACTGCACCCGGCCTAATCCTTTAAATTCTAACAGACTCTCTCATGGTAACACAGATTTCAAGATTGTTATAGCATACTCAACTGGAGGGAAATGCTTAAATTTCTCTTTAGTAGTATAACTCTACGTCTTAACATATTTAAATATGTTTTTATATTTACACAGAGTCAAATACAGACTATCATTTAAAAATTATAATTAAGATCTGTATGGAAGAATATACCTAAACATAATTTTGAGGTTTATAAAGATTAAAACTTGAAATATGCTTTCGAAAGTTAAACATTATCTCTTACACAAACATTAAATAGACATTGAAAAGATCCAATGGTAGTTTTGGGCTATTAGTGGACCTTAGGATCTTATGTGTTAAAATCAAAACTATTTTATGTCACATTCCTTGAAAACTTAAATTTGGATCTTTACCAGGAAGTTTTGATATTTATACTTTGACTTCAATACAAAGAGATACATTAAGATTCATTTTTTAATTTGTTAAGTAGGTAGATCTCATGTTATACACACACATACACACACAGGTATGTGTGTATATACATATATACACATATATATCTAAGTATATAGATATCTATCTATCTATCTATATATATCTATATACTTAGATATATATATGTATTTTTTTGAGACTGGGTCTCACTCTGTCACCCAGGCTGGAGTGCAGTGGCACAATCTTGGCTTATTGCAGCCTTGACCTCCAGGGCTCAGGTGATCCTTCCACCTGAGCTACCTCAGTAGCTGATTCTACAAGCACGTATCACCATGCCCGACTAATTTTTCGTAGAGACGGGGTTTCGTCACGTTGCCCAGGCTAGTCTTGAACTCCTGGGCTCAGGCAATCCTCCTGCCTCAGCCTTGCAAAAGTGCTGAGATTACAGGCATGAGCCAATGTGCCTAGCCTACGTATATATTTTTAATCACAATTTAAAAAAAGATTCCATTTTTTATTGCTAGAGCATTACAGATTTTTAAAAAGTACTACGGTCTATGTTCTTTAACAAAAAATAGTAGATGATGAAATTTTTATTACCTCCAAGAGTGAAAAGGGTCCTCTACTGTATTTGATTTTTTGCTGAGTAATACGCAAATCCTTAAAAACAACATGGTCAGGAAAAGGATCTAAAAGCTTAATCGTGAGATAGAGGTTTTCATTATCCTTGTTATCTATCACTAAGTATTTCAACAAGTCCAATACCTAAATATAATTTAAAAAGAAAAAATTATGAGAGAAATAATTTTAAAGTAAGCCAACAAAACTTACTGTAATAAATGATAAAATCTATTAACCTAGATCAGATTAAATGTTCTAATTACATCTAAGATACCCAGCTTTTAGTTTCCGTGTTTTCAAATAATTCAATAACTATATAAGGTACTACTACAAGGTGGGTACTGAGGTTAAAAAAAAAAAGCCAGTATTAATGAAACAGTTTATATAAGTAGTAACTCAAACACCACCATAATGTTGTGAACTGCTGTCTCTAGTTTTGACTACCTCTATACTTCAGCATAGTAGATGAAACCATCAGGTTATTTATTAGATCAAAAGTACCAAGTGCTCTGTAATTGATTACAAAAGTTAATTCATTAAGCATATTGTTCCAATCATTTTACAAAAAAATTCGCAATAAACTCACCAATTATACCAAGTAAACAAAAAACACTCAAATCCTTCTAACAATACTTTATAAATATATTTTAAATACCATTCTGAAGATGATTCAGAAAATTACCTGTTTCTGAATCTCCACCTGCTCATCCACAAGGGGTATAAGTGTACCAACAATAACATGAAGATGGTTTTCTAGAGCATCCTTACAGTAAGTCACTGCTGTCTGGCAAACCTGACTTAATAAGTCACAACAAAGGGAGAAGCTACGTAATGACACATCCATGATACGAGAAGGCCTAATATAGGGAGAAAACAACAACCAGTAAGTTCTGGAAAATTACTCTGAAATAAATTCATTCAGAAGTCACTTTTGTTCAGCATCTCTTAATTCTTATATGCCTTGACATAAATATTTTAATGTCATATAAGCCAAAATGAGAAGTGACATCAGCAAAATGCAGAATAGACAGCTCTAAGCTTCCATCCTTTAACAGAAACACTGAAAAACAGGCAAACTTGTCAGAACTAATTTTGTTAGAATTCTGTAAAATAGTCAAAGGTTTACAGTAATCAAGAAAATATTGAATCAAGAAACATGCAACTGAAAAAAAGTAGGAAAGCTTCGTGGTGACTTTACTTGTCCTTGCCCACCTCTACCCCAGGTTGGCAACAATCACAACCTATCCTCCGTGTGAGACGCTGGCTCACGATAGTTCATGGAGCTAAGCAGATTAGTTGCAAACTATTGTATATGTCTATTCTAACTTGTCTGGAGCCAAAGACTGATGTAAAGTGCGTGACTCTGTTTTGTTTAACCTCATACAAGCTACAAAAGATATGGGTGTTGCTTGAAACTTTGTAAGGCTGACCAACAACCTGCAGGTGCATAGGGCAAAAGATTACTGTTGAGCCATACAAGAGGCTGCCTAAAGCCTAGGAGTAGCTGGAGAGAATATTTCTTTGGGAAATTAGTGTATTCAAAAGCACCCACAAATTAGGGGGAATTGAGAAAGCCACACACATGCTTCAAGATAAGACTCTTGCTCAGAAAAGACCAGAGAAGACCCTAAGCTTGTATTTGGGGCTGATCCCAAGCAATGCAAGTATGGCTAAGTGTTGAAGAAGAATCCCAGCATAAAGCCAATCTGCAAACACTAGGAAAAGTTTTCTCCTCTCATACCTCCTCATCCCAACACTCTTGGCTTCCAAGGAAATCTCTATCAAACACTATCTAAACACAAGCTAAAGTACAAAGTTTTCAGTGACCACACAAGGCAAGACACAAAAGGACATATATTGTACAACTCTAGATTAAAATATCTACAATAGGCAAATTCATTGAGACAGAAAATAGATGAGTTTCTCAATGGCCAGGAAGGGGGAAGAGGGAATGTGGAGTTATTGTGGAATGAGTAGAGAGGTTCCGTTTGAGAAAATGAAAGTTTGGACATAGATAGTGGTGATGGCTGCACAACAATGGAAATGTAATTGATGCCACTGAACTGGCCATTCAATAGCAAAAATAAAAATTTTATGTTACATATTTTACCACAATAAAAAAGACATTAACAAATAGAAATCTCATTAAAATCAATGGAAAAGATCAGAGATGCTAAATTGAACAACCCCAATTCTTTTTTTTTTTTTTTTTCTTTTTTTTTTTGAGACAGAGTCTTACTCTGTCGCTCAGGCTGGAGTGCAGTGGCACAAGCTTGACTCACTGCAAGCTCCGCCTCCCGGGTTCATGCCATTCTCCTGCCTCAGCCTCCCGAGTAGCTGGGACTACAGGCGCCTGCCAGCATGCCCAGCTAATTTTTTTGTATTTTTAGTAGAGACAGGGTTTCACTGTGTTAGCCAGGATACTCTCAATCTCCTGACCTCATGATCCACCCGCCTTGGCTTCCCAAAGTGCTGGGATTATAGGTGTGAGCCACCACACCCAGCTGAATAACCCCAATTTTGTAGAAATGTTTATTTGAGGCCATCAATAGCTAGAATATTAGTATTAAAATGTTGAAGATCCTTCTTAAGATTTCTAGAATTGGAGAAGTAGTGTTTTTTTTTTTTTTTTTTTAATTGAATGAAAGTCTCAGTCTGTTGCCCAGGCAGGAATGCAGTGGTGCAACCAAGGCTCACTGGCAGCCTCAAGCTCATGAGCTCAAGCCATCCTCCTACTTCAGCCTCCTAAGTAGCTAGAACTACAGGTGCATATCATCATACCCGGATAATTTTCTTTCTTTTTTTTTTTTTTGAGACAACAGTCTCGCTCTGCCTCCCAGGCTGGAGTGTAGTGGCACACTCTTTGCTCACTGTAACCTGCAACCTCTGCCTCCCGAGCTCAAGCAATCCTCCCACCTCAGGCTCCAGAGTAGCTGAGACTACAGGTACATGCCACAATCCCTGGCTAATTTTTTAAAAATTTTTTTGTAGAGATGGGGTTTCACATCATGTTGCCCAGACTGGTCTCTAACTCCTGGGCTCAAGCAATCCACCTACCCCAACCTCCTAAAGTGCTGGGATTATAGGTGTGAGCTGCCACACCTACTACTAATTTTCTTTTTTAAAAAATTTTTAGTAGCAACAAGGTCTGCTATGTTTCCCAGGCAAGTAGTGCAATTTTAAAAAACTAATAGGTAAATATAATAGACATCGTAAAAAGCAAAATTCAGAAAGCAACACTCTTATATCTACCTCTTAGAAGCATATAAACTTTCAATTAAAAGAACAGGATAGGTTGGGCATAGTAGCTCATGCCTGTAATCCCAGCACATTGGGAGGCTGAGGTTGACAGTTCATTTGAGCACAGGAGTTTGAGAACCACCCTGGGCAATATGGTGAAACCCCACCTCTACAAAACACACAAAAAATTAACCGGGCATGGTGGTATGCTCCTGGAGTCCCAGCTACTCAGGAGGCTGAGGAGGAAGGATAATCTGAACCCAGGAGGTTGAGGATGCAGTGAGCCGTGATTGCACCCAGCCTGGGCAGACAGAGTGAGTCTTTGTCTCAAAACAAAACAAAGCAAAAAAACAGGAAGAAGAGGATAGAAAGACTGCTTATATATTGGTCCAAATGTGTTATTTACCTTTGGTTGATATAGTGAATCAGAGTATAAATAACATCTCGAAGAACAAACGCCCAAGCTCCTCCTAAGCCACTTTTTATATCTTTCAGTAATAAACTAACAAACAAGTGGTATATTTTAAGAATTCTGTGCTTCTTATAAACATTATTTGTTTCAGCTGCTTGCTCACATATGGCAAGAAGAATTTTCTGATAGGAATCCTAGAAAATAAACAGATTTAGTAAAAACTTGTTTAATTAGATAGTCGGCTACAATAAATACATTTTATATTTTTTCTTCAAATATTTGAATACATACACGTTTTATATTTAAAATAACTAAATAACAGAATTTAGATTTGGGTTCGATATCAAGTGCAAAATGTTACATTAAGAAAATTACTATCTTAAACTATTGCCAATTTATTTAATTTTCAGAAAGTAAACTATAATTAAATAGTATATTCCCTATGAAAAAGTAAATACATTCCCTGAGCTAATATATGACTAAAGTGTCACAAGATTCTGTTCTCATATATAACATATTTCAATTAAAGTTGACAAGTAAAATACCATTTAAACTTGTAAATAAATGTTTTCCTTTTTAATTATGAGATAAATTTTTTTTGTTTACTTTTCCTCTTTAAGATGTACTTACAAAGATTTTTTTAGCTAAAAAAGAAAGAATGCTCTATTATTAAACTCATTATGTATACTTACAGGGCTTTTGGAAAGAATTTCTAAAATGCTCTTTAACTTGGTTTTATGACAATTGCTGATATAGGCAAATGTTGCTTTAATCACATGCGATGGAAAATGAGGTGGATTAGGAGCAGGATCCAAATCCCTAACAGAGTTAAGGGAAAAAATACAGTCATCATTTTAAAAAGTTTTGTTCATAGACCAGTGAACTTCCAAAATGAAAATTTAGATTTTAATAACCCCCAAATTCAAAAACTATTTTTCTACTGAAAAACTACTTTTAATAAAATCACAAATAAATATCAGAGTCCAGATATATAAATCAGATTATCTAAATACCTTTCACCCTCAATAACTTAAATAATCTTAAATGATCTTGTAATGATTTTATTTTATTTTTTATTTTATTTTATTTTTTATTATACTTTAAGTTCTAGGGTACATGTGCATAACGTGCAGGTTTGTTACATATGTATACTTGTGCCATGTTGGTGTGCTGCACCCATCAACTCGTCAGCACCC
>NW_016816813.1:759776-769374 GCF_001698545.2 Rhinopithecus bieti
AAAAAAAAAAAAAAAAAAAAAAAAAGGGGAAAGAAAAAAAAGAAAAGGTGATCAAGAAAGGCAAGACCTAGATAAAGAGAACTAGGAATAATGTGCATGAAGAAAAAAATTTCAAGGGACAACAGATGGCACAATGTTCAAATATTACAGAAAGACTAAGAAAAGGTTATTGGGTTGGCCAACCAAGTGGTCAATTTAGAAAGAGTAATTACTGTGGGGAGACTATGGTAAAAGAGGATCGGTAATTACCTCAATTCAAAGGTGGCTATTTTTAAAGAAACAAACTTTTTAAAAAGAGTGATGTCTATAAATTGAAATAGATATTGAAGGTGTCAACTAATAAACTTCTTTAAGAACTTGTGAAGCTACAGCTAGCTCTCTAAGTTTAAAATGTACATACCCTGAAAAGTCACAGAGGTCAGTGCTCTGACTGGCACTAGAATTTGCTGGCTCATGTAACGTCATCAATAACTCCACCACAATCTCTGGTAAGTTACTAATGAATAAATGATCGATCTGCAAGGGCACAAAATTAAAATACATCTAATATTTTATATCTTTGAACCTCAAGACAGCTCAAAAGGCATATATTACCTTATTTCCAAAATTATTCAACGATTGCAAAAGAAAATAGATGACTCAAAGTCCAAGATCTACAAGATTATAACTAACTCTATCTTTTTCTTCTATGCAGTGAACCTGTAGACTAAGAGGAAAAAGTAGGAAAATCAAGCCAAACAAGGCCCCTTTAATCCAATTCTTCAATTTTACAGAATCATTTTAAATAAGACTTCAGGTCTATCATTAAGTTATGTGACCTGGTAATTTTTCTGCCAACCAAATTTCCCACTGATCTGTAACTGCTCCTCTAACTGAATTTTACTCTTGGCTTTTTATTTGGGAATTCTTTCTCAATTACAGAACTTTACCGTTAAGAATTCCCAGTGACTGGGAATAATCTCATCTTTGTTCCCTGCATAACTTCTTCCCAGACTTCTACTTGAGTGCCATCCCAAATTCTAAGGCTAGCTGATATCCACATCCCCTTTCATCAATAGTAGAATAAAACCCTTCCCAACAGATTTGGACTTTTCATCAATCTACTTCCCACTATAGACAGGTAGCTTCACAAAAGACACAAATTCTCTAAATAAAAAGAATAAGTCTGCTATGTTACACGTTAGTTAAATGAATGAGATTTGTGAAGTCTTAAGGGTGAATTTAACAACTTTCCAAATAAGGAATTACAGTGATCTAAACCAAAAGGCAAATGGCTACTTTACTTAATGCATAAGGAAGTTCAAAAACATACTTCCTAATAAAAAATATTTTAGAAGGTGACAAGAAAGAAACCTAACGTAAATGAGGCAGGGCAATAAGGTCTGGAGGAAGGGAACCTAAGGCCAATCCACGCTGACTTCCTAGAACGAAATCAAGAGGAAAACCCCAACTTTCCACGCTCAAGTAACGAAAGGACAAGAGGCTAATCCCTTTGCAACCTCCTCCCTTTTACTGTGGCAGGTAAGAAATTGAAAGTACCTCTGATTGGTCCCCTCCTATAACTAATCAGACTGATTACGGGCCACTACTTTATTTACATAGGGTGTATACCAAGTAACCAATGGGAAACCTCTAAAGGGTATTTAAACCCCAGAAAATTCTGTAACCAGGCCCTTGAGCCACTTGGTTGGGGCCAACTCCCGCCCTGTGGAGTATAATTTCATTTTTGATAAATTTCTGCCTTTGTTGCTTCATTCTTTCCTTGCTTTGTGTGTTTTATACAATTTTTTTTTTTTTTTTTTGAGACAAAGTCTCCCTCTGTTGCCCAGGCTGGAGTGCAGTGGCACCATCTTGGCTCACCGTAACCTCCGCCTCCTGGGTTCAAGTGATTCTCCTGATTCAGCTTCCCAAACAGCTGGGATTACAGGCACGCATCACCATACCCAGTAGAGACGGGGTTTCACCATGTTGGCCAGGTTGGTCTCGAACTCCTGTTATTTAATTTTTGCTGTTCTTCATTCTTGAGGCAAGTGTTTCAATCAAGACTGAACATAATTACTTTTCCCTCCAAAACCTATTCAGGCTCTAAAAATTGCTGTCTTTTGGTTTGAATACATTAAAAAAGAATAGTAAGATTAAGAATGCTCAGAAGACTAAGCTGGGAGATTGAATGGGAGTGGCTAGAGGCTGTCTCTCTCAAATCCCATAACCTCTGGAGTGCCTATTTCTGTTCCAGTTGTCTTTGGGAAAGGAGTCCTCAGCTCACCAATTCCCTTCAGACGGCAGACTTACAACCAGTTCTGAATAGGTCCACCTAAGCAACTGAGGAAATGCTGTTCCATTTCTTGGTTCAATACAGATACCTAGGAAACTAAAAAAAAGGTCTCTTGAAGTTTACCTAATATTGACCAAGTTTGGTTAGTTATCCCTTACTTATATCCAAAATAAATAAACACATAAATAAATTTGGGGTGACCATAGCTTTTTTATCTTAAAAAATTTATATGTATGTTTTAATATAAGTTGCTTCAAAAAAATTTGGAATGTATATAAATTATTATAAAACAAACGAAGCTTGTTAAATCCTTCTTTACTTGACTCCTTCTTTTGACAAAGATTTAATGAATACCCAAAATATATTACATGGTTGAGATACATCAGCCAAAAAAAAAAAAAAAAAAAAGAGAGAGAAATGTATGCCGGAGAAGACTGGCAAATAATTAACATAATTCAAAAGTAAATTATGGTCCAGCAAGGTGGCTTACACCTGTAATCCCAGCACTTTGGGAGGCTGAGGTGGGAAGATCACCTGAGTTAGAGTTCAAGACCAGCCTGGCCAACATGGCAAAATCCCGTCTCTACTAAAAATACGAAAATTAGCTGGGTGTGGTGGCACACACCTGTAGTCCCGGCTACTTGGGTGGCTGAGGCAGGAGAATTGCTTGAACCCAGGAGACAGAGGCTTCAGTGAACTGCGATCATGCCACTGTACTCCAGTCTAGGCAGCAGAGTGAGACTCTGCCTCAAAAACAAAAGCAAAGACAAAACAAAAAAAAAAGTAAATTGTATCATATGTTAGAAGGTAATAAGTGTCATGAAAAAACAAACAGCAGGGTATGAGAACTACAGGAATGAGGGATGGTTCTTTTTCTTGAAAAGTGGAAAGCTTGGTGAGACTGAAGAGAGGGTGAAGGTTTTCTGTACACTGTTTAGTATTCCTTGACTTTAACAACCAGTTTGCATTCGTGTATTACTGCAGTTAAAATACATTTTTAAATGGCAGAAGAAAATTATTCAAATGGTTTTTTGGGTTATTTCTAATTCGAAACATTTCTACTTAGTTAAAAGCCAATCAGAGGGAGAAAACATGACATAACCAAAAAAATTCATGGGTTGGCTATGCTAGATAATGATTACCACAAGCTAAGTTTCAATATATAAATAAGAATAAATAGCCTTAAAACTTAAAGGTTATATCTCAGATCATTCAGGGAATGAAAAGTAGATAAAAATTGAAGCCATACCTGTTTTCCCAGTAAGTTTTCACTTTTAAGCATATCATAGACCTTGGTAGCAGTCTCTCTTTGCTGTGCCATCCCACTGTCTCCTGTACCCTCATAGGCAAAATAAGGAAGAATATTTACAAGAATCTTTGGAAAGCAGTCTGTTAGAAGACTTTTCCAGTCCTCTTGAATCTGATTAGCAATGGACTTCACCTCATCAAAATGACTTCTAATCACCAGATGTGGAACCAAAACCTTATAACAAGATCTAAAATATAAAATTTAAACTATAGATTATATATAACTTTTCCAAGTAAAATCTTATAAAATAGTTCTTAAAATACTGTTTTAATACCATCAGCATTAAAGTATCACAGTTTATCCAGATTATTAAACATTCTTTAATTTTCTAAATGGAAAAATTAACTAAATTCTAAATAGTCACATTAAAAAAATAAAAAAGCTTAGAACATACCACTACAATTATGGGATTTAAAAATGGGGACCTTGTTCAGTGGCACCCTTAGCATAAAGAAAAAACAAAACAATAAATAAATAAAAATGGAGATGTGAATTTATATTTATTTCTTCTGCATAATCAACTAATGTAAATGAAGTTGACCCTTGAAAAACATGGGTTTGAACTTATAATTGCATATTTTTCAACCAAATGCAGATAGAAAAACAGTATTCACGGGACGTGAAAGTCTATATATACAGAGGACTGACTTTTCATATACGTGAGTTCTGCAGGGCTGACTTGGGGACTTGAGTATGTGCAGATTTAGGCATACATTGGGAATCCTGGAATGAATCCCTCGCATATACAGAGAGATGACTATATTGTTCTTGCCAAAATGAATGAACCATAAGGAACACTAAATGTACTTCTGTAGGAATATCCTTCTTAAAGGAAGTTACCTACATACAACTCATAATCTATTAGAAAGCTCTATTAGGATGGGCCTGAAACTCAGTCTGTGATCTACTACATGTAAAATGCATAGCAAAGTCCATAACACAGAGCATGCTCAACAAATATGAGATGCCTTCCCATCATCCTGATACCTAAACATTACTTTTTGGTTGTTTCAAACCTCTCCATTTTCAAAATTTTCTTCTACGGAGTTAAAGTTAGCAAAATAAAAGTTTTACATTAAGTTTCTAACTCTAATAGAAGTAATGACTAAACGGCCTATAGTCAAGCAACAGAAAAGAAAAACAGGCAGAAATAATCAGCTACTAGTAATCTATCTTCAATCTTTTCCAAAGGAAAGATGATCAAATATTAAAGCTGAAAGGAAACTGAAAGATCTCCTTGTGTAACTTCCTTACTTTACATATTAAAAAACCAAGGCATAGACGGTCTTTATGTGGTTTGACCAAAGTCACATAGCTGGTTGCTGGCACAGCTAGGACCGGATCTGAAGTCCAGTGACTCCCTTCAATACATTCTTATTAAAAGAAGCTGTCCCGCTTCTCATACTATGTAGCCTCCCACACACACGTGTGTATGGGTATGGTATGTGTGGTGCTGGTGATAGGGACTTGCTAAATATTGTTAACTAATTTTAAATTAAACAAATTTCACATATGTCATGTATAAACTTACCTATAGAAATCCTCAATATTTGTATAGTTTAATAAAATAAAAGGAAAAGAAGATAAGTTGTATTCAGTATCTTGAAGATTTAGCCATTCCAAAACCAGATAATCTAAATGAGATGCCATAAAGTCTTCTAAACATCTATATCCAAAGGTTTCAGAAACTTTCTCTAAAACCTGCACGAACCAAAAGTCAATGTGTTAAGAAAATGAAAAAATAAATCATTTAAATGCTTGTTAATATTATTTAGAATAAGACCTAGAAACAACATTCATTTAACTTTTCTTCATTTCCTCATCTATGAGATGGAATAATAATTAAGAAAATGTACTCAACTGGCACAGTATCTGACACATAGCAAACCCTTAATAAATGTTAAGTAAATAAAAACATAAAAATATGCATAAAAACATAAACAGTTTCCAACATTTGGCTATACTTAAAGGAAGATTTAATGTAAGATTATTGGCCAGGCATGGTGGTTCACCTGTAATCCCAATGCTTTGGGAGTCTGAGGAGGGAGGGTTGCTTAAGCCCAAGAGTTCAAGACCAGCTTGGACAACACAGCAAGAGCCTGTCTGTACAAAAAATTAGCCAGGTGCCTGTAGTCCCAGCTACTCAGGAGGCTGAGGCAGGAGAACGGCATGAACCCGGGAGGCAGAGCTTGCAGTGAGCAGAGATCGCACCACTGCACTCCAGCCTGGGCGACAGAGCGAGACTCTGTCTCAAAAAAAAATAAAAATAAAAAAATAAAAAAATTAGCCAGGTGTGGTGGTACATGCCTGTAGTCCCATCTACTCAGGAGGCTTGGGAGGATCGCTTGAGCCCAGGAGGTCAAGACTGCAGTGAGCCATGATTGCATCACCGCACTCCAGCCTGGGTGACAGAGTGAGACCCTGTCTTTCAAAAGAAATAAATAAAAATAAAATAAAATTATTCCTCTCAGGCTTAAATCCAAATAAGGAAAAATCCAAACAATACATACCACTTATGATTATTAGGTAATGTACTTGTATACTTTTAAGAAACACCAAACAAGTCTTATACTGAGAGGTAAAAGGCTAACTGATTATAGGTTGGCTTACTACAAAGCACCACGGAAACTATGCTGGTAGAATGTTAACTGGCATATCAGTCCACTGACCTACCACTGATTTATCGCATAAAAATTTGCAATGGAAAGGCCGGGAACTTCCTAAACCATAAATGCTGAGGGGATGGAAAAGAGAGGGGGCCAACGTTCTATAATACTGTGCTGATGTAGTAATTACAAGGCTTGGACCCTAGTCCTTCCCCCCTGATAATTGAACTTAAAAGCCTGATAGTTCTAAAATTTGACTTCTGGCCCTGCCAGATCCCAATGTGGTGCCCCAGTATCTACCGGGCAAAACACCTATACTGCTCTTGTCTCCATGTGTTTCCCTCAATAAATACTATTTCCAAAAGCCTGGTCAGTCTGGTGGGCAAGTCATTCACTCTTGTTAGTTCAATGAAAGCCTTGTAAAATGCTCTCAAATGGAATGTAAGAAACAACAGTGCATGCACATAAATACACTATTTGAATAGTTTTTATATAACTGCTTTCCAATATTCCCAACCTAAAAAATAAAACTGTTTCCTAGTCTTAAATAAGTGCCACTTAGAAAATCTACCTTTAACTTTTTAAATTATTTCACAGTGACCTAAGGAAGCTTATAATAAAATACTCATCCACATATACCTTTTTCACAAGGTGAGGTTCTAATCCATTCTCCTTCACAGATTTACATAGGGCAAACAAAGCCTGTTTTTCACAGATAGGGCTACAGGATAAAACCACAGCTATCAACATCAGTAAAACAGATTTTCTATTATAAATTTCATCCAAAGGTTCAGGGTTCTCAGCACTATGGGACTTAAAAAGAAATTAAAAAAAAAAAATGTAATGTAAAATGTAAATGCTTAACAATCAATTATAAAATCCCAACTGAACTCCAGATTTTTTGACTAGCTATACACATTTAAAAAACCTCCTACTCACTAATCCTAGTTCTGTCTTTTGGTACAAGAAACAGTAAGGACCAATACCTTTGCTAAATCACAAGCACTGACATGTTTAAACAATTATGAGCTTTCCACTAAGTCAATTCCTTCACCCATTTTTTATAAGACACAGATCTATAATATCCTGGCTAAAAATCTTTTACTTTACTAAGAACCAAACCAAACATTATAGTTATCCTCTAAAAAATACAGAAACATTTAATAACTGAAACAGTGTAATTGGATTGCTTGTAACACAAAGGATATTTGTTTGGGGGATGGATACCCCATTCTCCATGATGTGATTATTTTACATTGTATACCTGTATCAAAACATCTCATGTACTCCCCAAATACATATATATATACACCTACTATGCACCCATAAAATTAAAAAATCTAAAATAAAGCAAAAGTATAAAAGATCCAAGTTCTTGTATCAACTTTGTTCATGACAATATGCTTCTGTTAATGCAGTATAAGACAGAGTTAGCCTTTTTTGATAACTGTAATACAATGTTGATTCATACTATAATCTCAAGATAGAAAACTTCTTAGGTCTTTTTCTAAATGAATTGCTGTGAGATCAGTATTTTCCCAGTTTGCAGATGACAGGCTGCTTTAAAATGTATAATATACATTATCTCATTAGATTTTATGTTATTTATACTTATCTTTCTAATCTATTGAAATTCTTTTCTAAACTCACATTCTTTCAATTGTGCCTTTCAATTTCCTGCTATCACAGATTTGACAGTTATTTAACTATCTTAAATACTTGTAAGAAACAAATCAGGGCATAAATAAATGAAAAAATTAGAAACCTAAGATAATCATTACCATAATAAGTATATTATTCTACAGAAATGTGAAATATCACGTTTCACTGTAAACACCACAATGATTTGATCTTGTGTGAGATTCTTCTCCTCAATCCATTTCTTCCCATTGTCACCTGTTCTCTTAATTAGCTTTTAATCAGATCACATACGAAAGGATTTTTAAAATAAAAAAGGAAGTCATTTATACTCCCATAAAAACTCAGTTAAATTTTGGGTTTCTCCATAAAATGCTAAACCAAAAGAAACATATTAAGGTAAACCAAAAGAAATTTCTATGATTTGGCCCATTGTGACCTAGAAATAATGCAGTTTCATTCAATTCATACAGTTGTTTTAGAGCAGCTTTATACTGTAAACTACTGCATTATAAACTCTCTTATGCCAAACTTGGTAAAGTAATTTATGGGATATTCATAGCAAGCATATGATAACAGCAAATACATGTTACTTAAAATTACCATTTCTCTCATTCCTTCCTGAGCTTTCAAGTATGCATTTTCAAAAGCTGTTTGCTGAAGCCTCAAAGGAAGTGCTTTCGGTAACCTGGAAGAATCTCTCTTCGTGTCCTGGAACAATCTTAAAACAAGCAAACCAACAAACAAAAAGTGAAATAATTTTTTAATTTCAAACCCTACTTGCCAAAGCGTATTCCAGAATAAAAATAAATCACTCTGTGAGACATAATAACATACTAGCTCTTTCTTAAAGACTAATAAAACCTGAGTTTATTTAAAGAGGTTCAGACCAGCAGCTTAGTATTAAGGTCTTGAATACAAAATCTATTTTCTCCTAGAATTGAAGAGGGTCTCAAAATATATTTTAACTGTTGCCCAAATTTGAGTGCACTGAACTCAAACTAGCCAGAAAAGATCAACTGTTCTCTGGCCAAACACCAATTAGTTGAGTCCACAGATTCCATTGTCAACCTGCTCTAATATTTAATCACTCTGAAAGTGGGTAAGTTAATGTTTTCATGTATCATCTAAATTTTGTTTTATGTGATGGAAAAAAGTTGATCAGTACACCTTTTGTGTAATAGCCACATATTTAAGGATAACTCTTTAATCAACTTTGTCTTTTATCCTTTTTTAGTAATCGAATCTTTTATAATTGTTTATGTTCCTCTGATTCTTCTAGTTTCTCTCACTGCTCTTAAAATAGCTGAACATTAGGTATCTGCTATTGTCTGAATGCTTAACCCCTCCGAATGTCATGTTGCAATCTGATCCCCATTAGGTTATGCCTAATGGGAGGTGTCTGAGTCATGGAGGCAGATCCCTCACAAATAGATTGAGGCCTGAGGGTAAGGAATGAGTGAGTTCTCACTATTCAGTTCCCACAAGAGCTGGTTATTAAAAAAAAAAAAAAAAAAAAAAAAAAGAGCGTGGCACGGCCTTCCCTGCCTCCAACCTTGCTTCCTCTCTCACCATGTGATCTCTGCACACACTGATTCCTCTTTGCCTTCTGCCATGAGTCTGAGGCCCTTACCAGATGTAGATGCCATACGCCAAATAAACCTCTATTCTTTATAAATACCCAGCCTCAGGTATTCCTTTATAGCAACACAAAGGGACTAAGACAAAATCTAACAAGTGAAAAAAAAAAAAAAAAAAAAAAAAAAAAAA